>NC_064449.1:300000-493077 GCF_023343835.1 Lagopus muta | reverse complement strand
TAAGGCTGGAGTGCACGTCTGGTTCCTATTATTATTATATTATGATATTTTTTTTCATCCTGCAGTGTTTTATTATTTTTTGTGGTGCAGAAATATGCTCTGATCAGAGAGGAGTATCTCGCTCGAAATGAGCTGGAAGGTCTCACAGAGACAGGGCGAGAAAGTTTGCAGCGCTGCAGACGCTGCCTCCCCATTTCTGCCGCTTTATTGTCGCTCTCAACGAAGGTGGCACATTTGGGAGCCTGGCAAAAGGCGAATTTACGATAATTAAGTCAAGTGGAAGGAAGTGAAAGAGCCAAGAAGGGGCTCTTATTTTGCTGTCTATAAATTAGAACTTGGTGTGCATGTGCCTGAAGAGCAGAGCTGTGCAGACCCTTCTTGCTCCGTCCCTCCATCCGCTGCCGTCCCCCACGGCCCAGAGCCAGGCATAAGGAGGGGCTGCACCCTTGCTTTCCTCAGATCCCCTCTCTGGCGGTGCTTGGCACGCGCTACTCTTGCTTTGCTCACCTTTTTGCAAGAAAACGAAAGGTGAACGCGTGCAGAGCAGACTTTGCTTTGGAAGTTACACACGGGGCTGTCCGGCCGGCCCGCAGCTGGAAGCACGGAGCAGCAGCTCCAGCCAAATGCTCTGATATCACAAAGGGGGTTGGAGGGGGGGGGGGAGGATGGGGAGTGGAGGTCAGGAGTACTGTCCAGATCGCATAGCTGAGGGTCTCACCTCTTCTGTCAAGGGTTTTCCCTGCTCTATCTTGTCTATATGAGCAGGAGGAGTTGGAGGGGGGAACCTGGGAGCCGGTGCTGCTCAGGGTCCAAAGATGTTTGCTCACTGAGTCCCACTCTCCTCCAGAATTGTGGAGCGAGACCGGATCCCATAGAATCCCCCAAATGACCGCCGAAATCCCTGCCAGCCCAGATCAGCCCAAATCAGCCCGCTCCTGGCACCCCCAGAGCCCCAGCACACGCACACGCGCGGGGCATAATGCGATTATACGAAGTATTTTATTATGGCGAGGGGGTGGGTATGATTCCTTTGCGGTTTAATTATGGCATTTAAAGAGTTTAAGCGCAGGCATAACTCGCATGGATCGCGTTGCACGGCTAACTGAACGCCGATGCGGCGGTGGTGATGTGGGGCTCCTTCATTGCCACCACTGCCCGACTCACCGGCCAGCCCCAAAACGCAGGGATTCACCCCAAAATCCCACCCTGTGCACCGGCTGCTGCTGCCTGGGTGGTGGGAAGTGGGGAGGAGGAGGTCGTGCCAGTTGTTCTTTCACCAAATCTCCTTCTTTCTGCCCCAACCCCGCTTTTGGTTTTCTTTTTTCCTTCTCTCCCTGTAGATCACTCAATTAAAAATTGACAACAACCCCTTTGCTAAAGGTTTTCGCGACACTGGGAATGGAAGGAGGGAAAAAAGGTGAGTCTGGAAACATTATATATGGGCGCCTCGTTTGGTTTTCGTGTGCAAGGCTCAGAACATGACCAGAGGTCAAAATCACCTCGCGTTTCCTACAAACCACACTTCCCCCCGCCAAAATTAATAAGGATCTCGTCGTTAATAACGCCAAACCGATTGCACGATGGGCTCCTCCGTGCTTCCCCTGTTTACTTTTTGCATTGCACGGGAAGGCCGGCAAGAAAGCGGTGGCTGCAGATGAAGGGGAAAGGCGGTGAATGCCACTGGGGCAATGAGTTTTCCTTTAGGTCCTGGCAGGAATATCTCACCCCCACACGCTGCGGCTGGGATGGAGCGGGGAGAAGGGAGGGCAGCTCAGATCTCCCCCAGCATTTTCCTCCTGACTCTCCTGAAAAGCGTGGAGGAGAAACGTAAAAAACAAACCACTTTGATAGGACCCTGGGAATATGGAAGTAACACCAGTAGACCACTTTGAATAGTGATTTTTTTTATTTTTTAAATATTGGCCAAAATAGAGAAATGGATCTTTTTTTCTCCCTCCTCCCCCCCCCCCCCCCCCCATCAATCTTGATGTGGAATAAGTCGTCATTTTGTTTTGTTACAGCAGACAGGATATTTTAGCCATTTGCAATCAGTTTTAGATAATGAATAAATATGTCTGTTCCTTTTCTTTCTTAAAAAAAAAAAAAAAAAAAAAAGAGGGAGAATGGGGGTTGTAATGTCAAACAAGAGGCCTTTCTCCATGCCCAGCACTCAGCCCAGCATACCACACATGCACACACGCCAGCTCCTCTTGTCCGTCAGTGTGAAAATAAAGCCAATGCTGGAGCCACAGGACGGAAATGATTTCTAATTTCTCTCTAAATATAAATAGATTTTACTCCGGGTTAATTGTTGGTGAAAAGATTACATAAAGTGCCTAACAAAATAACCACTTCCTAGCAATCTTAGCAACATTAAGATGGCTCATATCTCTGGAACATCCTCGCGTTTTAAAAGCTAATCTCCAGGGAACGGTTCCCTCTGCCACCCCCCCCCCCCCCCCCCCAGCCCCCCTTCCTATTCTTTAATATCTGCCGTACTCAGGATTGCTGCTAACAGCTTCCAAGAAATCTCCTCTCATTAGCAGCCAAGCTCTTGGCTCTGCCTGCGAGCAGCACGTTCCCCCGAGCCCCCGGCCCCTGTCCCCCCTGCACACCCCACCCATGGGGTCTCTAAGGGACATGGATCCCCTTAGAGGACATCCCTATGGGGTGTTGGGGGCCTGGGGTGGGGGGGGCAGGGTGCCGCTCTCCCAGCAGCTCCGTGTGCCCGGCAGGAAGCAGCTGACCCTGCAGTCCATGCGGGTGTACGACGAGAGGCAGAAAAAAGAAAATCCCACTTCGGACGAATCGTCCAACGAGCAGACAGCCTTCAAGTGCTTCGCCCAGTCCTCCTGCCCTGCCGTGCCCGCCGTCGGCACCTCCAGCCTCAAAGGTGAGTGCTGAGCCCCGGCCCTGTAGGTGCAGTAGGGACAGCCAAGTCCTGCTCGGGGGCACGGAGCTCGGCGTGCATCTCTGTGCCGTAGCCACAGCCCTCCTCCTGCCTCCCCTCTGCTTTCTCTTTCCTTTCTCTCTTCTCCCTTTTCTTTCTCTTCTCCCATCCCTTTCTCCCACTCCTGTTCTTTCGTTTGCTTTGTCTTTCCCAATCTCCTTCTTTTTCTCTTTTCCCCCCTCCTTCCTTCTTTCCTTATTTCTCTTTTCTGCTTGCACTTTCTTCCCTTTCCTTCTTCCCTTCTCCTCCCTCTCTCCCGGCCCCTCTCCTGCTCCTTCCTCCCCTCCACGCTTCAGAAAGGAGCCAGCTCCGAGTCAAGGGAGCAAAGACAGACCACGGGGCAAAAGTTCAAAACTGGAGTCACTCCATTAATATTCCTCCCTGAATCTGTTATTAGAGGAAGGATCTTTCCCCTGGATACAGTCCCGAACTTTGTTATAGAAAAGTCCCCCTCTTTTCTTTCTCTCCGTGCGGGGTTGGAAGCTGTCTGCAGTTCTTTCACATGTATTAATCCGTCCGGGGGGGGGGGGGGGGGGGGGGGGGGGGGGGAGAAAAGGGGGGGGAAGCGCAGAAGGAGGAGGAAACAACCTCTTTTTTGTTGTTGCTTTACTCGTTTGTGTAAAGTCCTGCCGAGCCGAGAGGAGGGGAGCTGGGAGGGGACCCGAAAAGCAAACCAGATCTTCACACCTGGGGCGCTGAAATTAGGAGATGAAGTGCAGAGGAATCCGGCAAGCGTTTTGGGAAGGAGGAGAAGGGGGGGTCCTCAGCTTGACAGAGGCCGAGGAGGGGGGAAGGCTACAACTTTCGACCGTCGAAAGGGCTTCAAAGTTTGGAAAAGTTGATAGGAGACGAACCCCGACGGGCGGCGGGCGGGCGGGGTTTGCCGCCCCCGGGGTGAGCGGTACGGCAGGCCTCGGGTCCTCGGGCTGTGCGGAGTCGGTGCGCTAACACCAATACTCGCTTCCCGCTGGGAGCCGGGGCGGGGATGGGGTGGACGTATTTTTCTCTTAAGAAGCGATCCCCAGCTTTGTCGTTGGAATTGCCGGCCAGCCAGGGAGTGTCCGCACCCTGCCGCAGCCCGGCGGGGGTTAGGGACGCGCCGTGCCGGCTCCCAGCCCCGGGCCGCCTTTGTCTTGCAGATCTCTGTCCCAGCGAGGGTGACAGCGATGCCGACAGCAAAGACGACCCTTTGCTAGAAGCCAGCGAGTCGGGCAAAATCAGCACGACCACCGGCCACCACCCCGCGCCGGCCAGCTCCGGTGCGGGCCGCGAGCGACGACCCCCGCGAAAAGGGGGGCAGCCCCTCCAAAAGCCACTTCTTCCCCAGCGACTCGGCGACGAGTCGGAGCCGGAGAGGACGGAAAAAAGCCCCTCCGGACTCCCGGCACAGCCCGGCCACCATCTCCTCCAGCAGCCGGGGGGGGAGGCTTGAGCGGCGAGGAACTGAAAAGCCCCCTTCGGGACGGCCCTAAAGTAGAACGAGAACCGGCTGCTGGGCAAAGAGCCCTTCGCCCCTCTCACGGTCCAGACCGACAGCACGGCGCACCTGAGCCAGGGACATTTGCAGAACCTGGGGTTTCCCCCTGCTCTGGGCCGGCCAGCAGTTCTTCAACCCTCTGGGAAACGGGCATCCACTGCTGCTGCACCCCGGGCAGTTCGCTATGGGTGGGGCTTTTCTCCGGCATGGCCGCGGGCATGGGTCCGCTGCTCGCCACAGTGTCGGGGGCTTCTGCCGGCGGCTCGGGACTGGACAGCACGGTGATGGCCACGGCGGCCGCCCAGGGACTCTCGGGAGCATCCACGCCGCTCTGCCCTTCCCACCTGCAGCAGCACGTCCTGGCCTCTCAGGTACGTTCCGACGGCCCCAAGTGGGCAGGTTCTTTCTGCCGCAGGTTTCCCAGTGTCCCTCCGAAGCAAGCGGGGCACCTCCCCTCGCTGCATAAGGAATTGGGTTGGGGGCGGGTGTGAGGCTTTGGGGAAGCCTCGCCGCTGAGGAGTGGCCCAGGTGGAGCCCCCAGCTCCTTGTGCCCCACTCCGGGCAGCCTCGGTGCGGGACCAGGCTGAGCCTTCGAGGTTCCGGGGGTCCGGAGCGGGGGACCTGCCCGGTTTTGTCGTTCATGTTGTGGAGGGGAGAGGAGGGCAGAAAGCGGGCACGCGTTGCTAATACTTTTTCTCTCCCTCTCCCTCCTCCCCCTCCCGCAGGGCTTGGCCATGTCTCCCTTCGGCAGCCTCTTCCCCTACCCCTACACCTACATGGCGGCGGCGGCGGCGGCTTCCAGCGCGGCCTCCAGTTCTGTGCACCGGCATCCCTTCCTCAACGCCGTGCGGCCCCGGCTCCGCTACAGCCCCTACCCGTTGCCCGTGCCCCTGCCCGACGGCAGCAGCCTCCTCACCACCGCGCTGCCCGGAGCCCTGGCCGCGACCTCCGGAGAGACCAAAGGCAGCGCTCTGGCCTCCAGCCCCGGCGCCGTGCCTCTGGACTCCGCCTCGGACCTCACCAGCCGCTCGTCCACGCTCTCCTCCGGCTCGGTATCCCTGTCCCCAAAGCTGGGAGCCGACAAGGAGGCGGCTACCAGCGAACTGCAGAACATCCAGCGCCTGGTCAGCGGCCTCGACCCCCAAGCAGGACAGATCCCGCAGCGGCTCCCCGTAGCCGCCAGCTCATTTCAAACCAGTCTCGCAATGCACTTTGTTTGAAAGAAACCACATCCTCCATCCCGCCAAGCCTTTCAGCCCTCCCTCCTATCCTCCCCCCTTTCCCCTTTTTATTTTATTGTTTTTTGTTTGTTTGTTTGTTTGTTTAAGTTTTATTTTTAATATAAATCGCCCGGAGTCTTGTGGGCGCTGATCAGCAAAAAGTGTCGAGCTGGGGGAGGGGGGGGAGGGCGGGGAAGGGCCGGGCTGGGAGCCGGGCCGGGGGCTGCCGCACCGAGGGGCCGCCGGAATGCGTCCCACCCCCCCACCCCCCTTCTTCACTGTCTAAAAAAATAATAAGAACGGGAAAAAAAAAAAAAAAAAAGAAAAAGAAAAGGAAAAAAAAAAAGGAAAAAAAAAAAAAACCCGCCTGAAATAAAGCGAAGCAAAACAGCGAACGGACGTATAAATAAAAGAAAGTAAGCAAAGCGATTTTTTTTTTTCTTCCTAAAGAAAACTGTATAAGCAACTCTCATATCGGTCATTCGCCAGTTGTTTCCTGGGCGGGTTGGTCGCGACAGCCCTCTGCGTCGATATTAAGGGAAGCTGTGTGTTTAAAATATTATCGTGATGTCTGAGAGCCGCTCGGTGGCTTTTTTTGCATGTTCCGTAGTAGTCTGCTTTTTTAGGGGGGGGTTACGTTTTTATTTCGTTGGGCTTTCGTTGTTTATTTCTGATGCTCGTTTCGAATCCCAGGGACAAAATAATGATAATAATAATGATAATGATAATAATAAAAAAAACGAAAAGAAGACCCCTCTTCCCTCTCCCTTAAAGACCCTCCCCGTAGCAACAACAATAAGAAGTGTAGCTGGAAAGAAAAAAAAGAAGTGGATTTATTTTATCTGAAAACCTCTGTAGCTCGACTGTAGGTTTATCACAGCTTTCCCTTTCATTGTATATGCAATAACAAGGTTTAAACACGCTGAGAAGAAGAAAAAAAAGCGGACACTATTATTAAAGCAAAGTATTTATGTAATTATTTGATAACTCTTGTAAATACGTGGAATATGAATACTCGAAATTAAACTTTAATTTATTGACGTTGTACATATCTCCGTAAATACGGCTGCAGCTGTCTTTTGTTTTCTTCTCTTTTCATTTCAAGTCGGTTCTCCTTTACCTCCCTCTCCCTCCCCACATCCCAACCCCGACTCAGAGCAGCCCGGCCCGAACCTGCGGGTTCCGAGCTCAGCTCCTGGCTTTCTGTTCACCCCTCGCAAGGAGCCGCGGCTGGAAGAGGCAGAGGGGCAGCGAACAGCGTCCATCAAAGAGCTCGCAAAGAGAGAACGGCGAGAGAAACCGCGACGAAGCCGCGCTATGGCTTTTTAAATCCTCGTTCTCCCCCGGTGTTCAAGTGCTACTTTCCGATTCAAATTTCGACCACGGGAGGAAAAAAAAAGAAAAAAAAAAGGGTTTTCTATACGTTCATCGGCGACAACGGGCTTCTGCAGGCGGCTCGGGCGAAAGAAAAGATGATGGCTGGAGGAATGTCTTCACTTTGCGTTATTCTTTCCCATTTCTTTGGTGTGTCAAAGGGAGAAAACAACAACCGCCACGAAACGCGATGGAGTTTTTACTACTGTGCTTGCTGTTGTCTTTGTCTGAGTGGGTGCGTATTTTCTTGGCTTGAAAGTCAGGTGTTGGTTCAAAGGAAAAAAAAAAAATGAAGGGATATTTTGTGCGATATCGATGTCGAGAAGTTTTTTTTCTTTCTTTCTTTTTCCTGTATTTTTCTTTCTGTATTTTCTTTTTTTTTTTCTTTTTTTCTTTTTTTCTTTTTTTCTCCCTCTCTTTTAAAAACTCGCCGAAGTTTCAAATAAATTTTTATTGAAACGTGCCAGGCGTCCAGTGCTGTGCCTCCATCCCACCTGCCGGCCGTGGGGGCCGAGCGCTGCCCCCACTCCCCCCCCGCTGTCCACTCCTCTCAATCCCCGCAACTCATCGGGGAAGGATCCCGCACGGATCGGCCGGGGAAACCCTCGGTTTAAGCAAGCTGCTTAATGTACCTTTCCATCTCCCCCCCCCCCCCCCCCCTCCACACACACACACACACACACACTTCTTTTAAAGCGGATTCAGAGGGTACTAAGTCACCTCTTTTAATGGAACGAGATTAAGTGGCGTTTGAAAAGTTAATGAGAACGGCTCAGCGATGCTTTTATCTGTCATAAATTAATAAAACAAAAGTGAAGAATCGGAGAATAGATAGGTTAAAATTTAATGCAGAACCCTCCCTCAAAAGTTTCCAGGTAAAGAGTTCCCGAGCCGCTGGGGTTACGGAGCAGGGGATGGATCCTTCCAGTCAGCACTTGGCTGGGGGGCCGGGGGGGTCCTTCTGGGGTTCGCCCCTTTGTGCTGTGGGGCTGAGGATACGTTGAGAATAAGCTCTGGAGCGGCGTGGTGCTGGGGGGGGACGTGGGCTGGGCGGTCACCGGGAGCAGAGAGAGGAGCTGGCAGCCCCCGCCGGCAGCGCTGCCAGCCCGTGAGCACATCCCTAAGCACAACATATATATTCCTCCTCGTTAAAGAGATTTCCCCCCCTTCAACAGTTAGTGGCCCGTATATTGGAAAGTGATTCATCCTCCGCCAGTAATAAATATTATAAGGATGTACTTCCAGCCCGGATCCTGTTTTATGCTCTGCCTGCCCCTCGGCCTCTGGGTCCTGTGCCGGCGAGAGAAAGAAGTGCTCAGGGGGAACGCGACCACCGAGCATTTCCCCCCTTATTTTCAAAGCAGCTCCGCCGGGCCCAACCGTGCCGGACGGGGGGGACCCCTGGCTGTAGCCCCCGGCCGCCTCGCCCGGCCAGCTCCGCTCGTGTTTGGGGCAAATTCCGGCAGAAAGGGACATTTCCCCACCTTCGATTGAGAGCGGCTGCCGGGGGGGGGGGGGGCGTAGTCCTGAGCGCCGGGGGTCACGGGATGCTGAGCACATCGGCCGGGCACCCAGCGGGACCCTCCCGCGCACCTCGAGCACTTTTCCCTGTTCATTTCGTATCCTTCGCTTTTCGGGGGATTATTCCCATTTTTAGGAGTGTATTTGAATCCCGGGACACACAGCCGGCCAGGTCGCTGGGGGTTTGAACTGAGTGGAGTTTTTCTCTCTCCCACCCCCAGGATTTTTCGTTCCCTCTCCCCACTTCCCAGCCTGCCCAAGGTGAGAGCTGGGGAAATGCCACGGTATGCCGATGTGCCTCGGAGAGAGGTGGGGCTTTTATGGACGGAGAGGTGGCGTCGGGGCTGGCAAAAACAAAACAACAGCAATTCAAACAAGCAGGCTCCGGGCTGCATCCCCACGAGATGGATGTCGCTTGTCACCCAGATCCTCAGCTGTCCCCGGGGTTGCCGGCCCCGGGTGGGGAGCACAGTGGCCCAACCAACCTCCGTGGCCGTACGATCACCCCGCAGCCTCGTGGTTCAACTTTCTCCCCTTAGAGCAGGCAAAAAGGCACCTTTCAGCTCCACACTATTATCCCCCCTCCATATCGTTCTTCTCATTCATTCGGTTTCACGAACGCCTGCTTGTTTTCCCTCCCTTGCTGCTTGTCCCCCCCGCAATCTCCCGCAAAGGGAGGCCGTTGTGGTGTCTGTGTGTGGGGGGGGGGGGGGGTGGAGATAGATTCTGGGAGTCGGAGAGGAAACTCAGCGCTGATCCTGAGCAACCAAGCCGCCTCCTCCTCCCTTTGCAGGCACCAGGTAGCCGCTTTGCAGGCGGACCGGACTCACTGTTGTGTTTTAGGCGCTAGGGGTGCGGCCTGATTGATTCATCCCCCCCTTCCACGAGCCTAACGCTGACCTCCCCCTCCCCATGCCCTTGCAAGAAATCCGTGTACCGCAGGTGTAACTCTGACTTGCAAATAGCTTTATCTCTTGTGTATCTTATTTGTATATAGTAACGTTAATGAGTAACTCTTGTGGCGCTTGTGGATGGAGGTAAACAGCGAGCAATCTCTCTGGATTATCCTGTCTATTACTCACCTGGCGCCTGTCTTGATATCCTCAATGGTTTTATGGCTGATGCAGGCGACCCGGCGCTGGGTGGGGGGGGCTCGGCGCCGGGGGGGTCCGGCGGGGCTTCGGCGCCATCTCTTGGGCAGCCGGGGCAGTGCGGGGCGGCCCCGAGGGGACCTCGGGTGGGGAACGCGGGGACACCCAACGGGGATCTGGGTCCCGTGGGGAGACGGGGAGAGGGGAGGGAAGAATTGCCCTTCCTCCCTCGTCGGGCAGCGGATCTCGTGGCAGGTTTTGCCAGGTTTTACTCAAGGAATTTTGGCCGCCGGTGCAAAGTCTATGGGAAAGCGGGGCTGAAACGGTGGGATCGGCCCCGGAGAGGGGCAGTGGGGCCGGAGCAGCTCGGGGACGGGGGTGTGGGGCGATGGGAGAGGAACAGGAGCCATCTCTACGGGATCTGGCCGCTCCCGCCGCCGTCCTGCCGGGACCTCTCGGTCCACGCTCTGTTATTAGTTAATTATTGATTGATTGCAAGTGCAAATTTACGGCCCTCTTCCCCTCTCCCGGCCGCGGTGCACGGTGCGCTCCGGCCCCTCACGCGCACACACTCTGCTGCCCTCTGCAAACAGCCGATGGGAGGCGGGTTGTTGCTTTTGGACTTGACAGCTAGCAGGAATATGAAATATTCGAGCCCTTCGGTCGATCCCCGTACTCTGGCCGCCCTTTTTTTTCCTTTCATGTCCCGGCTGGGGGGGCTCCCGCAGCCGACGGGCCCCTCACGCACTCGGGCTCACAGCGCGCCAGGCCTCGTAGATCAAAGAGACTTCGAGAGAAAGGTTTCCTTCTTTAAGGATTGTTCGGAAAATCTTGGAAGCGGGGATCATTCAGCCTCCACCCTCGCCCCGAGCTGCAGGGTTGCACGGGGGAGAGTTTTGAGCAGGCAGAGAGAGAGGGCTTGAGAGAAAGGAGAACAAAAATAAAAACAGAAAAGAAAGAGAAGAAGAAAGGAGAGGGAAAAAAAAAAAAGAGAAAGAAAAGAAAGAAGAGTTGCTTGAAGTTCATCAGCCGTGTGCACGGGGAATGCACGCAGCGCTCAGAGCCGCAGGGCTGCGTGTCCCGGTGGGCAGCACCCAGGGTGTGGGGGGGGGCGGGGGTCCCACACGGGGGGTCCCACCCCAGGGTTTTCCTGCGGGACTCGGGGAGAGCCGCGGGGGGAGCGCACAAGTGGTGAGGGCTGCTGCTGCGCCGTGCCCTTGTGAGGGGCTGAGGGATGGATGGATGGATGGACGGATGGATGATGGACAGACGGATGGATCAGTTTGTTGTTTCGGGGAAGGATGAGTTGTGGTCGTTTCCTCGGGGCTCCAGCAGAAGGAAGGCAAGGAGGGAGGGGAGGGAGGGAGGGGGGGGAGCAGAGCATCGCTCCCTGCGGGCACGTCGCTGCTGGCCGCTCGCCACCGCACGTCGGGTCGGGCCGCAGCCGAACAGGGCCGGGAGCTCCGGGGGCACCGGGCCGAAGGGATCAGTGATGGAAACTTCAGGAACGCCGGGGGTGGATTGAATCGTGGGGAAACGGAGCAGAAAAAAATCGAAAACTCCTTTTTTTGCGGCTTCTTGTAAAGAAACCCCGAACCCTCAGCCCCTCGCACGCCGCACCAAAGCAAACAGACACGCACGGGGACATTCCAAACCGTGTCCTGGAGGCTGGCAGCGCGTTATCTCCCTGACCCGCCGACCTCCCTCTGCAGCCAGACCCCTCTCACATCCCCCGAGCTTTCACAGAGCAGCCGCTTCCACGTGAAGCCTTTTGACTCCGTACAGAGAGAAAAGCTGATAGCACCCGAGCCGGCTCGTGGGGTTGCTTTGGGGTTTTTGTTGGTTTTTCTTTTTTTCTTTCTTTTTTTTTTTTTTTCTTTCCAGGCTGCCCTATACTTCCCACGTGCTTCTCCCAAACCCCGCATTATTAGCGAACAATTAAGGCGTGTAAAAACACGGCGAGGCGAAGCCCTCAGCTTGAAGTGGCCGTTCAGGGCGTTCGTGTAACTCCCGGCTCCGGCTGCTCGTCGGGGGCCGCAATGGGTTCCCCCCAGGGGCACGGCGGCTGTGCGGGCTGCTCCGGGCTCAGCTCCCGAGGCTGCTCCTACTTCGTGTTTTGCCTTTGGTAACCTCCCATTTATTTATTTACTTTAATTATTGAACTATTCTGGAGAAAGTGATTTTTCCCCCTCCCCTTTTTTTTTTTTTTTTTTTCCCTCTTCCCTCCCCCCCCCCCCCCCCCCCCCCTCTTCTCCTTTTTATTTATTTATTTATTTCCTTTTTCACTCTTTCATTTATTTATATATTGTTTTTCACTCTCGGCCGAAGTAACTCGCTGCAGCTCACCGGGGCCGTAACTCCCGCTGAACTCCACGCCGTTCTCACTAGAGTTAGCTTTCCATCACTCTCCCAGAGTTCTTTCTAGCGGAGGACCTTATTTAACTCAGCACTGAAAAAAAAAAAACAAAAACAAAAACAAAAAAAAAAAACACCAAAAAGCAAAAAAAAAAAAACAAAACAAAAACCACCAAAACCAAAAACCGAACAACCACCAGCAACCTAAGAGCTCTCATCGGGCTGGGCTGTGCCGACCCCGTCGAGCTCTAACGCAGCCGAGGAGCCCCCACCGCACGGGCATCCCGATCCCCCCCTGCCCGGCAGCCCCCTCTCCTCCCGGCTTCTCTCCTTTCCGAAGTCCTTTCCAGCTTTATTTCTTCGTGAGCCTCCAGAGCAAAATAGAACGAGCAGGGAAATAAACCCGGCAGAAAAAGGCAGCGGTGCTTTTTCCCATGGATTTGCTCCACAGAAAAGTTACGAGCGGGGCGGTGGAGGTGGGGGTCCTCACACCGCCTTGGCAGTGGAGTCGAGGAGATGCGGAGCCTTTTTTCGGGAGAGGTGCAGGAGGGAGAGGAAGGCTTTGCAGGGCAGGGCGCACGATCCCGTTTCGGGTCGCTGTGCGGGCAGGGATCGCTTCCCGGCCGCCCCGCTCGGAGCACGGGGCTCTGCCTTCTGCCTCACCCCGCCGCTCCGGATTTTGTTTCCGACTGGTTGCTTTGAAACTGTTATTTTTAAGCTCTCCAGCGTCGTCACTTCGGGCCCTTTCCCGCGGATTTTGACGGGCGTTTTTCAAACTTGCTCTCTCTTCCGAGTCCTATTCATTCCGGTTTCCATTTCTCCCAATTCCGAACTAAAACAAACAAACAAAACACATCCAAACGTAAAACAGCCCCGAACCTCAAAAGCAAACGTACACAGGTAGGGACGCTCCCCTGCTTCTCTCCCCGGAGCGAATGGGGGCAGGGGCTACCCTAGGAAAAGTGAAAAGCTTGTTTTAATGGGCGGTCATTGCTAAATCTCACCTTAGGGCCAAAACGACTCGCGACCCATTGCCCTCCTTACGATGTATTTATTTGTCTCAGTGGCACCAGCCGTCAGTCATTAGGGGGGGGTTAACCCGAGAGCTGCACGGCGGTGCTGGTGGTGGTCTCCTCGGTTTGTTTTAAATGTGCTTTCTCACCCAGGAACGCGGCCCGAGGCGAAGCAGCGCCCTGTCCCGGCTGAGACCCCGCGGCACCGCGGCCAGTGTGGGCTCCTCTGAAAATGCGCCGCGTTCGGTCGGAAGAAAAGCGGGCTTCGCTTTGCAGCCCGAAGCGGCGTCTCGGGCCGGTAAAGACTTTCTTTAATAAACCTGGAAACCTGGAGATTTTAGTGTTTTTTTTTTTTTTTTTTTCAATTTTTCTTAACTATTAGGAGCGGAAAATAAAAATTAAAGAACCCTAAAGGGTGGGAGCAGACGGAGGAACCCGCCGTGCGCTGGGAGCGGATCGGGCACGGAGCAGCTCCCGGCACCCGCATTTCTGCCATCGCGCTCATACCGCCTCCGGAGCTCCGAGTGACTTTATTTAGCTGCACTTCTCACTGCACGGAGCGCGTATCTAGCGCCGAGCAGCTCTAATAAGTTTCAAATACTTCTGCAATACAAGTCCACGTACGTGTGCGTATGGCGTTACATAAAGCTGATGGGAAGGGATGAGGCTGTGTGCGCATTCCTTCCACTTTGATTAAGACGTGCACGATACACGAGACATCGGGCACGGCGCGTCCCGGCCCCCAGTGCCCTCCCTCGGCCCCGGCCGGCGCCAGCTCCCCCGGAGGCTGCAGCGAAGCCCGGCTCCGTCCGAGAACAGCCGGGAGGCTCGAGAGGCTATGTTCGGTATCTGCCCTTTGGTTAGCGCGGCGTTATCGGCCCTATCGCGTGTCCAGGATGAATATCTCTTTGCTGGCCGCTTGTGAGCATCATCAGCTCGCCCAGTGGCCCCGCGCTACTCCTCTGGCCGCCCGTGGTCCGCAGTCTGGGGACCGCTCGGGAGGTGCTCCCCCCCTTTTACTGACAGACGGCTCTCTGCTTTGTTAAGTCTACCGAGTGTTTAACCGTGGGTGGAGTGGAGAAGAGAGATAAAGCGTAAATGTGGTCCTCTCGTTCCCTCCATCCTTGTATTCCACACCTCCAAACTTCTGCCGTCGGGAGAGCTTTCCCTTACTCCTGATTTAATCGCAGCAGGCTACGGGCAAAGCGATGCACGGAGGGATTCCCCATCCCCAGATATCTCTAATGCGCCGATATCATGAACTCACGAAGTCCTGGCAGCGGCAGGACCTGCACCAGCAGCCCATAGGTTTGCGTGGAGCGCAGGAAGGGGCCGAGGTCACAGAGCCCGGGGCCGCGCAGTGCCGGGTCCCGCCGCTCCGCCGCTCCTGGAGCGCCACCTGGTGGGGACAGCAAGGCAGCACGGCCGGAAAGCGGCTCCTCCGCCTGGGAAGCGGCTCCGCGGTGTCGGCGAGAGGAACCCGGGGGTGCGGGTGTCCCCGAGTGCCTGGACGTGAGCCGGTTGTGAGGAGGAGCAAATAGCAGCAGTAGAAGGAAAGGCACGAATGGAGAGTGTGGCTTCAGAGCTTGAGAAAGAACTGTTAATCATACGTGAGCACCTTCTGTTCTTCTATAATGGTGTGTGCAAGAACGCCATCGACACTGATGTGACAGCTCCTGAAGGTCTCAGTGAGCTCCACATGACAATCTCATTGCTGGTATCCTGGGTTCCATCAGAAGAGGGTGGCCAGCAGGGACAGGGAGGTGATTGTCCCCCTCTACTCTGTTCTTGTGAGGCCCCATCTGCAGCACTGCATCCAGGTCTGGACCCCCCAGTACAAGAAAGAGAGCTGTTGGAGAGGGTCCAGAGGAGACACAAAGATGGTCAGGGGGCTGCAGCACCTCCCCTATGAAGGCAGGCTGAGGGAGCTGGGCTTGTTCAGTACGGAGAAAAGAAGGCTGCGGGGTGACCTCAGTGCAGCCTTTCAGTACCTACAGGGAGCCTACAAACAGGAGGGGAATCAACTCTTTGAAAGGGTTTATAACTGCAGGACAAGGGGAAACGGTTTTAAGTTGAGGGAGGGGAGATTGAGGTTGGATGTCAGGGGGAAGTTCTTTACAGAGAGAGTGGTGAGGTGCTGGAACAGCTGCCCAGAGAGGCTGTGGACGCCCTGTCTTTGGAGATGTTCAAGGCCAGGTTGGATGGGGGCTTGGGCAGCCTGGGCTGGTACTAAATGAGGAGGCTGACGTACTTGCCTGCAGCAGGGAGTTTGGAGATTCATGATCGTTGAGGTCCCTTCCAACCCTGGCCATTCTGTGATTCTGTGATATTTTTAGGGAAGCAGCATTAGGCCTGACATTTTCATAGGAAACCTCCCAAAGCATTACAGGTGTGTGTGGCTGTGCTGTGAGAGGAGGGGTTTTTCAGTGAATGAGTTGATTTGCATGGCACAGGGCCTCCCTTTCTTTATCTTGTTGCTTTTCTGTTGTCTTCCCTCGCATATCCACGCACATACTAAGCTGTCTTGCTTTCTTGTTTTCTTCTTTTTTACGTGCCAGCCTCACCTTCTGCTCACTTCTATGCACACACAAACATGTGCACACAGAAAACGTCTTACATTTTGTTTTGTTACATTTTTTGCTCTTACACTCACATGTTGCTGTCCTTTAAAAGCAGTTTGCCTTATTATATCCTTACTTATGTTTTCTGCCTCCTCCCTTGTTGCAAAACTGTTCTGCACCAGAAACTGCCATTTCACGTGAAACACTTCTCTCTGGGTGAGAGATCAACTTGCTTTGGAGGAACCGGGGGCACTAGAATGTGAGAACAAGGATGTAGAAGCAGGAAGACATGCATCAAACTTCAGGGTAAACAATAGGAATGATATTGATTGTATTTTAATGTGCAGTGGTCACACAATGGGGGAAAAAGCCTTCCCAGGGAAAGAAGACACTCGCCTCTAAAGAAACTGGAAGCAGGCATGTTTTGCTGAAACTTCTGAACCAGCATGGAGGGTCCCTTGGGGAAGAGCTTTCCAGGTCTGACAGAGCTTCCAAATCAATGCTGTCCTACTTTCTGACTGCCTCTGATTAGTGATGAGTGATGCCCATTGTCCCTCCCCATACTGGTGAGCGCCCTCATTAAGGAGCCTGAATTGTGTGTGTGCATGTAGGCGTCAGAGCTGGTTTGTGGGGAGCAATGGGAAGTTAATTCCTGGGTTCCAGGGACCTGAAAGACTTCTGAAGGAGTTAAACCCTTCGAGCCTGGTGTTAATGCTTGCAGGACTGGCAGGGGAGATGGCTGTCGTGCAAGAGAAGAGCCAGTTGTGTCACAGAGGCTTAGTGAAGCTGTGTGAACAGGGCTCTGGGGGGATTCACAACTTGGAGGGCAGTGGTTTTGCTGGGAGTAGAAGGATTTGGCCAAGATGCAGCAGACGAACCATACTGGGCTCCTTGCTGGTGGGTTGTTAGTAAGCCTGGAAAAGAGCAATACCTGCTGCTCTTTAATCTGAAGTTATCTGGAGTCCAAAGCATTTCCAGTGAGGATGGTGTAATGAACAAAAAAGTGTCAGAAAACACAAAGGCACAGCTGCTTTTTCCACTTGAGTAGCTGCAATCAGTTTGGATAATGGATATTCTGGTCAGAACCTTCCAGAAGAACTTTGGTTCTCCAACTCCTTGCTAAGTGGAGGCACCCTGGTTTATCATTTATTCATTGGATTATAATCCTGTTTTACAAGTAATCAATTACTGTTTCTTCTGCTTCCTCTTTGATCACATCATCCTGGTGAAATCAGGGGGTGAGACCACTCCAAGAGCACAAAAATGTTCCTTTGAAAAGCATTTCTGTCAGGTTTTTAGGTGTGGATGTGAGCGGCTGGTGGAAGTGATGGAAGTGCATGGCTGTGGCAGTTGGGTTGGGCTAACACCCGCATGTCCGTGCCCTGAGTGACTTGGGGACACTGATGCTTCCCCTGACCCTTCTCTGAGCACTGTCTACATGGGGCTCACCCCTCTTTCTTGCACTAAATGAGCCACAGCTAGAAATGAAGACAACTTTGGGGCTGAACACTGCTTGTTCGGAAAACTGTGGGGAGACAGGGAATAATGGGTTCTCAGTAAGCACAGCCACGAGGTGCTCTGGAGAAGGCTGCCACATGATTTGTACCCTCCATGTGCTTTCCCCACTCTTGAGGGGGGACCCGACACATAGTGGGGCTGCATAAAGCCCCGCACTGCAGCCCTTTTGCCTCCAAGTTCTGTTGAGGAACATGTTCTTTTTTGTGGGGCCAGAGCTGGGTTCAAGTGTCCCAGCCTGGTTTTTCCTCCCTTGGCCTTACAGAGAGCTCTTAGCCAAACTATGGTGAGCTGGAAGTGGATAGGAAATGGCCTGACATACAGCCAGGTCCTGTGGTATCAGTCTCTTGTACTCTTTGATTTTTGAAGTTCCTTGGCTGGGGAACAAAGGAGGTGACCTGGATTTGGGAGGATGTGGGAGGACTCAGGAGTGAGCGTGGTGAAGGCTCAGAGTTAGGAGTGTAGCTGGAGGGGAAGGAACTTGCTGAACAGGTGACACGCTCCCTCTAGCTGGGCTGGCAGCCTTTTGTCATCCTGCATGCATCCACCAGGCTGGCTGGTCCATTCAGCACCTGCTTTCCTATGTGAGAAGTCCCAAAGCTACCTATGGGGTTTCCTTATTTTTAAGGACCTCAGTCAGTTAAAGCATCAATATGTAATTTTCCATTCTAGGCAAGGCACACCCAATCCGTCTGGGACAGCAGTGCTGATAAGGAGTGCCACTCAGGGCTGTGAGTTCTAACAGCACACGGAAATAGGGCAGTCACTGTGGCAGCAGTTTCTGGGTGTTATTTTATACTACAGCACCGCTTGGTTGAAGTGAGTAGAAATAAACACCACTTCAGAGAAGTTATTCCCAGGAAACCATGCTGGACAGAGACTTTCCAAACAGCGATCTTTGATCTTTAAAGCCATCTGTTATCCCATCTGGAGATTTAACGTGGCAAAATGAATAAAACTTGGAAGGATGTGAAGAAAAACACAGAACGAGCCCATCTCAATTGCTGGTGACTGTTCTTATTAGTCCTCGTTATTCCCCCACTGCAGCTTGCAGCTTTTGCAGAATATCCTTACCTGCCTCTTCGTGGGTGGTTTTGTGCCCAGCTTGTCCAGTCAACAGCCCCTTTCACAATAGGAGAGTGAATTAAAAAGAGGGTTGGAAACTGAGTCATGGTAATTGACTTGTGCTAGAGGAAGCTGTATCTGAGACATGACTCAGGATCTCCGGAGCTGAGCTGAAATGTGTGCTGCTTGGGTTAGCTTGTCAGTGCCTTGGGGTGATGGACTTGGTGGCCTCAGCCTCCAGCCCTACAGAACCAAGCTCCATGTCTCAGCCTTGCAGAATGCAGAGAAATAACAGCAAGGTCTCCTTAGAGTTCCTATATGAGGCTTTGCATGAATACAGATACTTCTTTATGCTGATTTTGATGATAATAAGCCTTATTTCTGCAGTCTTCTGAAATCTACTTTTTCCAGAATGTACCAGGGCACTGAGTTGGGTTTAGCTGCAGTTTCTGGTTAGGAACCTGCTTGTCCTGAAGTCTGTGCTATGATGGAAAGGGAGTTTGAGGACATAATAAACTTGTAGGAATGGTTTTCCTCTTTTTGCACTGCAGAAAATCAACAGTGTATGAGTGAAAATGCTGGTGTCCATGGTCAAAGCATCAGGCAGTTTGAAAACATGAGGAAGTCGATGAAAGAGTGGACTCCATGACCAAGTGGACTATGTTTGCTTTTGCTCAGCTCTCCATACTATCAGTCAGCTTCCTGAATGTAGGTAGCTCTCCTTCCACTCGCTGCTTGCCACGGGCTTGGCAAAGGCTCCTGAGCCATGGCATGACTACATCTGGCTGTAACACCTTTCATAGATACTTCAGTCTAAAGCTGCAAATAGGCTTGAACTGCAAATGGAAGGGTAAAAGCTTTAGCTAGGGGTGTCCCTAGGTCTTGAATGAACCCTTTAATGGGTCCAAGCTGAAGTGAAACACTGAACATGGGATATATTTTTTCCTTTGACTGCATCCAACAGCACTCCAAGATAAGGCAGGTGTTGTTCTTTAGGTTCTGTCATACAGACTTCTCTTCTCTTGGATGTGGAGATTGCTGAGATAGTATTGATTGGAGAACATGAAAGCATATTTTGTCTGGATGACTCAATTCAGACAGGATAGGCCAATCTTCTGATGCTTGGAAATACAATGCCTTCCTTGAACCAGAGAGAGCTGAAGTGGAAGCTGATCCTGAGCCAACCTCAGCTAAATCCAGTTAACCTGTTGTCTGGTACAGGAAAGGGATGGATAAAATTTGTCTGAACCTAAGAACTCTTCAGAGCTCAGAAACGTTGGGCTGGGGGTAGGTACAGGGATGATGCATGCTGTAGCTCTTGCAGTCACCCACACTAGCTACTTGGACACAATGTGGGAAAAGCAGGGCTCCAGTAGCCACATGCAGCTCTTGGTGTCATCCCACAAATAGTATAAAATCTAATAATTAATCATTTAATCTTCAAAACTTTGCTACAAGGCGACACCAGGCACTTGGCTTCTGAGGAAATGTCTTTCCCCCAGAAGAAGCAACTAGTCTAGATTAAGTCTTCATTTGCTAAAAAACATGATGTTGTATGCAGGAAAGAACTATGTAGTCTTCTAGGAAAATGCTTATGCAATGTTCCCAATAGCATTCTTCTGTATAAGCATCAGTGAAAACTAGGAGCAAAATAAGTGTAATGTTTACATGAGAAGCCTATTTTCCTTCCAGAAGGGCATGAGGAAAGACCAGGACCTGTCCCAGTCGCAGGTTCAGATGCTGGCCTTACAATGACTGGTGACCTGTCAGGTGAGAAGGAAGGAGCTGCTTATGGATGTGCCTTAGAGCTGAAGGCTGAAGAGCCAGCTGCAGGGCTTATGGTGAGTAATTGGCCCTATGGCCTCTGCGGTGGCATGGAGGCAGCAAACAGAGCAACAGGAGGGGGTCAAGACCACAGCTCTGGCTGCTTTGGGGCTCAGACATCAGTCTCCTGTGCTCTGTGAGAGCTGAGTTGCCTAAAAGCTCTCTACAAGCAACTTTTCCATCCCTGCTGATATTCCTCTGCTTACTGTGGGATGAGCTGCCCTGAGCCCCTTGTTGTATGACTGCAGCCTGCATGCAGGAGCAGGGCTGCCCTCATCCTCCTGCTTTGTGCCACTAGTGACTCAACCTGTTGGGGTTGGCTCCTCTTGGGGCCCAGTCTTGCAGGCGTTGGTCCTTTGTTCCACCATTGGAACAAATGGTGGAACAAAAGTGGGAGGAAAACCACCATTTTACAAATCTGGGATTGCTGTAGCTTCATCTGGTTTGGGAAATGTTTCTTTTTGCTGAGCATGAGAAAGATTTGTAGGAATCTTTTGTTTCAAAAATCAATTTTAGGCCAAGGGTAATTGCTTTTGACACAGAGTTAGTGCAGAGAAACAGCTCTCTTTAGAAGTATTTGCAAAAATAACTTGGAAAAAATCTCTGCTTTAACAAAAGAATGGATGTAGAGACCCTGAGTCAAAAGTGTACATCTCTAACTATGAAGGATCATGGAGTGAGTACTAGCACGACTGCCTTGGATGTGAGGTGTTGGACTCAGTGGCCCAGAAAGATTTGTCAACCAGCCTGGTACCTTGGTGAGAGCATCTCTTGGATGAAGAAGCCTCACACGCTCTGTCTGCATAGATCGAAGTAAAGAAGTGGGAGTATGTGCTGCTCCTGGCCTGCCAGAGGGGCTCCGGGATGCTGCCAGAGCTGTCAGCTGTGCCGCACAGCCTGGTTTGCTCCCAGAGGCACAAGGATGCACATCAGGCTCTCAGAGACACGTTTGCATAAACCGCAGGTGAATGCACTCATGTTTTAAAGAACCATATTAAAATATACCACTAGATGGCCCCAGGAAGAAGCCCGTTGAGGCTGTGAGGCCCAAGGGACTGAGGGAGGGCAGCCTCCAGCAGGCACCTGGCCTTGCCTTGGGGCTGCAGCTCCTCTCATCTCTCTGTTTTGGGAAGGGCTGGGGCTGGCGCAGCCCAATTGCTGAAACACGAGCGGTGGGAAAGAACAAGAGGAAGGCTGAGGGCTCCCACACAGCCTTATCTCTTGCGGCACCTTCTGCTGGGCGTTGCATCACAGGAGCATGCAGGTGTGGAGCCTGCCCAGAGGAGCGGTGCAAGCTCCTGTTGTAGCACCATGTCCTATCCGGGCACCCATCGGAAAGGAATGACTGCCTGGTGATGCTGTCTCTGTGTCCTGTGTGGAGATAGCATTCCCAGGTGCCAAAGACCAAGGTAGGTTGGAGAACTAGCCAGGTTCCTTGGAGTTCTGGGTAAACTACAAGCAGCTCCCTCCATCCCAAACCAAACCAGCCAATGTGCGAAGTCATGTATGAGGGTTAATGACGTGTGCAGCCTTGTGATGAATGGGCCCGTGGTGTCTGCTGGCCTGAATGATGGCACTTGGGCACAGGGCTGAGCTTCCAGGGATTATCTTGTGGCTGCGATGGCAAAGTAAGGTGTCTTTCCCTTCTGCCTTCTATGTTGTGCAGGGCTGTGTTGGAAGCTGGCCTTGCAGAGGGATGCAACACATCCTGTGTTCTGGCTAGTCCAACTGGAAGCAGGATCCCAGTTGATATTTAGGTCCCTGTATAATTCCAGGTCATTTCTAAGACAGAAAATGGCTTTTTCTGGGTTTAGGGAAGTGCCCTTGGCCCATGCTTCAGTCCTGGGTCTCTGCAGACCAGGAGGCTCTGAATGGCGACAATGGAGCCATTCTCTCTGGTGATGATGAGTTCTTGTGGAGGTTTTAATGAATGGAGCTGCAGTGGTGATGGAGAGATAAAGAAAATCAGTAACCTGAGGAGGTGTAAAACAGGGAATGGGCCCTGCCATGAAGCGTACTGCTGAGCCCAGCCTGATGGGCCTTTGGGAAGAGCTGGCTGCTGTATGCCTCACTTAAGAGGGAAAGCATGGGGAAGGAACATGCTGTTTCTTTGTCACAAGGCCAGCTTTATGGGACGTGCCGACACCGAAGTCTGCTTGAAAATGAGATCTTGGAGGCTTTGCAGTGCTGCAGGATGAGCGAGTGCTGCTGGGGAAGGCTGCAGGGCAGGCTCCCCTCAGGGCTGCTGGGGCTCCATCCCTGCCCGCACCTCGCTGCAGGCTGGGGAAGTACCTGCTCTTGCAGACAGGGAAGTTGCATCTTCTTCCCTCTGATATGGACTTCTCATGGGGCCCCGGGGAAGCCGCGCTACTCTTCCACGCCAGGCTTTGCCCCCCAAGGCAAACTGGTACGAATCCAAGGGTTTGTCTGGCTTCCTTTCTAGGTTTCCTCCCATGTTTAGTGGGTTTAATAACACCTAAGGGTGTCGGGGTTAATTACTCATTGGGTTTCAAGTGCTCTGAAAAAACCTGTAATCTATTGTTTGAGACTGCTGCCTCCTGTCTTCCAGAGAAATGACAAATGTGGAAAGACCAAGATTCCTTGAATTGACTTTCCTTGCTGAAAGACACACCATAAAGCCCTCAAAAGAACTTATGTGCTGTCTGTTGTGCCTGCCTGATGCCAGCAAAGAATAATGGTGCACAGGAGGGGATAATGGTGCTTGTAAGAGTGGTTTGATTTATGAGTTGGTCAGAGAAAGAATGAGGGTTCCCCACAAGACCTCTTGCTCTATAACACCAACCTGTCCTCAGACATAAACCACAGGACAAGCTGCTGTTTCACATGGGGCCATTAGCTGGCAGTGGAAAAACCCCAAGACAGAGTACAGGTCCTTTTAGGGTGAGATATATTGTTTTCCTCCTATGAAATTCCATCCTCTGTGTGAACCGCTGTGACTCACTCAGTTTGGGATGTTTTGGGGCAAATATCTCCTTTTTTTGCTCTCAATATAACTGTGAGCTAAAATAACACTTGCTAGGAAAAGAGGCTCTGCGTAACCATGGATAAATTCAGCAAAGCATGGCCCAGAAAGAGATAGGCAAGCCTGAGATGCCTTCTTCTGTAGCCAGGAGCTTTTTACCAGATAATCTTCATCTTATTCCTATTGGCACTCAAATGCCAATACAAAGCTTTTGTTTTCATCTCAGTTTCTACAGACAATTCTTAAAAAAAAAAAAAAAATCAGATATTCCTGGTATAAACTTCCTTTGTGACAAGTAAACTGAACCCTGATATTAGGCCCTTTGGGGCTGGAGAACCAAGGAAGCCGAAGTGTTTGGATTTTACTCCTTTAGTTCCATTGAACCACAGCAAGTAGCTGCCTAGTCAATCTTGCTGCTGTTGTGTTGATGGGAATGGAAAGGCACTGCCTGACACCTGCTGCAGATCTCAGCCAGGGTTTTTAACTGCAGTAGGAGGAAATTCTGGAAGGTGAAAGGCAGAAAAGTGCAGTAATTATTTCTGAGCATTCTGAGTCGAGCTGAACCTGCTCTGCAGGATGCAGGTCCTGCTGCAGAACTTGAGCTCACACCACTGATTCGCTTCATGGGAGTAGACAAGCAAACCTATCAGTGCTCTGTTGGGAGGTTTTTGCTCACTAACCTTGTTAGGCTGGTTGCTGCTGATTCAGGTGCCTGTGGTGGTAGACTGGGATCCCTGTGTGGATGTGGGGAACTGAGAGTTCTGTGGTGAGCATGTTGGATACAGGAGGGGCAAGTGGGCGTTCTGTGGGACTTTGGGGATGGAGAACTGCGTGCCTGGAGGAAACAGGGGTGGTGTTGCCTCAGATGGTTTCTTATGGCCTTATATTCTGTGTCATTCCCACCCTATAGAGTCAGTGTGAAAGCAATTGGACTCAGTGCCCAAGTCTCTGCTGGGAGCCTTTGGTTATATCACCGTGAGGTGGAGAGGAAACTCTTGCTAAGGTGGAAAATAATAAAATAGCCTGTAAATACAAGCTCAGCTGCACCAAAGGGCCCTGCTGCATGGCTGCTTGTGCAGCTGGTGCTGATGTTTCTTGTCTGGCTCAGCAGAGAGGGGAGGTATGGGGCAGGGGATGAAGAGGCCATGCTGGTGCTGCGTCTGGGCTGAAGGAGGGATGCCAACCCCTGCCAGCTGTGCTGCTCCCAAGCTGGGGTAGCATTGGCCCTGCTTCTAGAGGAGCTCTAATAGAGCTGCTCCCTTCCCATCGCCTTAACTGAGGGTAGTTTTGCCTGGATCACCCGTCTCTTCTCAGATTGCTCACAGGAAAGGATGCAATCTCCACCTAATGCCACATATCCCTGTCCTCCTGAACTGCAACCTGAGGTCGAGGCAGGGGAGAAATGAGTCTTGTTTGCCCCCTTCTCCCTTGAAATGAATGTAGAAGGCCAGTCCGTGGGCTGGTTGTAAATCAGTATGCATGGGGAAGGTAATTTTCTGCAAGTGAAACCTGCCCTAACCAAGCCCTGAGGGAGGGAGGAGAACAGCAAGTGTCAAGGTGAGACGGAAGAGCAACAGAACAAGATTTAATTTCCTTCCCAATAATTTTCTCAAGCTGTATAAACTTTCCTTATTTAAAATAAATACTCCCTGAAAACACATTCTGTGTCAGTGGCCCTGTGAAAACACCCCCAGTCACAACCTGTGCCTGTCCTACGCTCGCAACCTCAGCCAAAAGCCAGCAGTTTTACATTTTGCTCTATTAACTCAAGCTGTAAATTTACTTGTGCAAAGTCTCCCAGGCTGTGGAATGAATTTAAGTAAACAGGGCGTACAATAATAGACTTGTGTTAGGGCAGGTTTTTCAAGTGGCCTGTAACTCTTAGAGAAAGTTCTTCTAAATCTCTCCCTGTTACACTGAAGAGTGTGTGAACCTGAATAGAAGGTGAAGGAAGGCATAGGCAAGATCTTGCTGGTAACTATCTCTGGTATCCTGTCTTGAGGTCCCATCTGTGATTCAGGAAAGAGGATCCAGCATTTGATAAAGAATTGTGAGATGATCTCTTGCCTGGCATTTTATCATATTTTGTTCAAGATTGCTGAAGTCATTCAGTGTGAGATGCTTATAAAGGCTCTGAGTTGTCCTACCAAGTCAGCTGAATGCTGACTCTAAAATCAGTTTTCCAAAGGGACTTTGAGGTTAACCCTGTGAATGCACCAGAAATCAGTTGCTGCTTTTGAGACTGTGGAATTGGTTCCTTGAGAGTTATTCTCTTGGGAAAAAAAGAAGTTGAGGAGTTGAGGTAGATGAAAAGCATTACTATTTTTCAGGCTTGTGGGCATCATTTCTTTGAAGCTCCCAAAATTCTGCCTGCTCTCTGCTGTTTGGTTTTCTGCCCTATATTGCTATGGATTCTGAAAGGGTTCTGGGATGTTATGAGGTGTTCATGTTTCCTGCTGAGGCAGGAAATCATCTTGACTGGCTTACCTCAGATCTGTGTCCAATCTTCAGCTAACAGCGGGCTCAAGATGACCACATTCCTGAAGGCTTTGAGTGAAGAAAGACTGACACCTATTTGCAAGCCCAACAATTTTCTTCCTTGATGCTTCTGCAGCGGATCACAATTTGTTTGTTACCCTTTTTTTTTTTTTTCCTCCCCATGAACTTGTTGTTAAAATAGTTTGTACACCTGGTTGGTGTGCCTGAGCCTTCTTGTAAAAGATACTTGATCATTAGATAGAGTGGAAAGGACCTTCTGGCTTAACAGACAGCCCTTTCCTGAAAAAGAATGTTGTAAACAATAACTTGGCACAGAAGCCTTCAAATAGGGGTTTCTTTGGACTCCCCTGGGTTTGGCTATGTTGTCTGGTTATTTAACCTCTCACCATCTGCCTCCTGTAAAAGCGCAGGCAAAGTGGTTCTGACTTCTTCCAAACTGCAGGAAAAATAAAAGCACAAACACATCTTGAAGGCCCTTCTCCAGAACTTACTGAAACCAATGGAAAACTTCTGAATTTGGAGGATATTGGATCATTTCCAAAGCACAGAGGGCACTGCGGAGAGGCTGAGCTCAGTTTGCCTTAGATCTAGAAGGCGAGGGAAATTCTCAGCTCCTCGGACTAGAAAGGGTCTCAGCAAAGCCTGGGTCTTAGTGTTGGAGTCAGTGACCCAGAATGGTAGGAGATGGGAGCCTCATCTAGTGGGGGTACTTGCAGTTTATGAACTGGGTATTTCCTCTGGCTGGTTTGGGAGCGACTAATGCTTTATGGCTCCTGCTTGCTGGCTTGGCCTCTACTGCAATACATTGATTTTCCCTCTTTGCAAAAAGTGTCTGGGCCCCAAACTGTTCTTTTCTCCAAATAGAACAGTGATGCTGCAACAGTTCTCCATTCCAGTGCTTTTGCAGTAGTCAGCCCCCCAAAAATACCAAGAGGTTCTTGTGGAACCCGATCGTCCTGGGCCTGTAGAGTCAGCATAAGAACAAATCTGTTCAGCTGAATGCAAAGTTTTATTAGGTAAAATGAAGTATTTGCCTTGGCATTCAGAGGCATGGAGATACTGCAGATGGAAAATTGCCAACTGGCTGATCGTTAGCTCCTGAATCATAATGTAAAAGTGTAGCACGAGCTCCTGGTTTTCCTTTCTTGTCAAACTTTACAACTGGATTTTTTTTTTTGAGGAGAAGGGAATTCTCATGGCTTTAAGCAAATCACAATCTGAGCCCAAGTGTGGGATGGCAAAGGCCTGGTGGATTAAATGTCCTGAATCAACTGGATACACAGATCTCATGCTGTGAGGATCATCCTTTCGATCAGATTCTTTTCCCTACTACTTTCTGGATTGTAAACTGAGATCAGTCATGGCAGGGTGGCCAACAGTTAATGATGTGGGTGGTTAAGCCCTGAGGAGCAGATACATCCTGGTTGCCAGGCAGGGAGGGGAGGAGAGCCCACCTGCGGCCACCTGCCCATGAATTCATTGGTGTTTGGATGGATGGACAGGTGAAGAACTCTGTAGAAAGCCTTGTCTGTAATGTGCTCCTACACGTGTTTCCAGCTGTCCCAATTAGTAAGGGCCTGCTTGATTACATCTGACTCTCATAGTCCTAGCTCCTGCTGCTAGGCTCAGACTTGTGTCCAGGGCAGGAAGATGCAGTTGGCCCATTTACCATCTCTCCTGTTTACTTCACCTTCATTGCTTCTGGACTGTGCTGCCAAGGTCATCGTTACCCTCAGGGTTCCCCAACTGGTCTTTCTGAGGACATTAGCCAACTGTTGCTCAACTCCCCTTGGGTACTAACGGTCCCTGCTGTGAGCTGATTTTCTTGCTGCTCTGTTCAAAGGTCCAGTGAAGCTGGGTTCTTATTATAGGCCCCTATGAAACCAAAGAAGATGCTGCTGCTGAGTGGCTTGTCAGGTTTTCAAAGACTCCAGGCAAGTGGGTTGCCAGCTCTAATGTGAGAAAGCAAAGGCCTGAAATGCAAGGAACTGTTTCCCAGTCAGCTGTGGCAGCAAGAGGGGAAGTGGTGTGCACAGGAATGCCACAGCTCCCTGCTCTTCCTTGTTGGTCTGTCGGGTGGAAAGCTCTTACCAGCTGCTGTGCTTGCATGTCAGACTGTCAACAAGCTCCTTTCGGAGGCCAGTTAAGGTTATGCCTCCCCCAGAAGCTTCTGCTGTGGCTTCAAATACAGCTGTTAGTGCAAAATGATTCATGTCTGGAGGTGACATCATTGCAAAGGGTGAGACAACTATGTGCAAATGTTGGTTCCCTACTGCATGTCCAAGTCTGCTAAACATGTTATTTTAAGGCAGAATGTTAAGAGCAACAAACTTGCAACACAATCCCTTTGGGCAGAGCCCTGGACCTGTGCATCTCTGCTGGAGCTAGCGTGGAATGCTGTGTGAATGTATGGGTTTATTTGCAAAGAGCTGATTTGCCTGATTAAGGTGGTGTGTGATGAACACAGCTGCTTCTTGATGCATGGCTTTTGACATGAGTAGCATTACACCAGGGGTGAAATTGGCCTTCCCTATATTGTTGCCAGTTGCAAAAATTTATCATCCACCTGTGCTCTGATTTACGTGAGTGTAAATCCCAAGTAACTCCATTAACATCAATAAAGCTGCTTGGAGAGATCCCTATCTGAATTGCGTTCTGAAGACTTCTCATGTTGCTGCTAGCTATGCAGGTGCAGGGATGTGGTTGGGTTCAGCTGGGAAACATGATGCCATCCAAGTGTGTGTCTAGCATGCAAACAAGAAAATGCTGAGCTGAAACCACAACACTCATTTAAAGGGATGCTGCCAAGCTTCTAACAAGAGTTTTCTCTTTGCCATCTTAAAACGTTCATACAGGGAGGAACTTCTGATGGTTGTTTCCCTGGTCACTTGGAGGGGGAGAAAAGGTCTTGTTCCTCCGTGATGGAAGGGACACTGCAGAGAGGAAGGTGTGTTAGTGGAATTGGTTATTCTGTTGCAGAGAAAGGAAAAGTCCAAACTGTTGCAGAGAGAGCAACTTAGCTCTTAGATAAGCTCTCCTCCCAGCTGGTGTCCCTGACCTCAAACATCTGGGGCTAGTAGCTCTCATGAACTGCTCGTCATGCTACTAGACTCACATATATGTTTCATAGACACACTGAGAGCCTCGTCAGCATCCTTGTGACTGCAATCTCTTGGTACGGAGGTCTGGGGATTTGAGAATCTGTTGGCAATCAAGATGCAAAACCTTATCAATTGGTTTTGGTTTTGGAGTGTGGAATGCAGCTCTGCTGGCTCTGGTGGGATTTCTGCTGACTTTAGCAGAAATTGAAGGGTTGGCAATGCAGCCTTCAAGGTCAGCGTTCATTTCTGGAAATATGTTTGTATTTTGGGGACATTTATGTGTGAGAGAGAAGAAAGGGACTGTTGGCCAAATTTCGTGTGCATTTTTCAGTAGATAAGAGTGATTTGAATCTTTGGAGTGAAAGTGCACTTGCAGCATACTTTTTGCTCCCCATCACTGGCCAGGAAGTGCGGCAATGCTCTTCTGAATGCTCTCTGGTGATGGTCTGGGGAGGAGGAAGGGAGTGGCCAGACTGTGCAAAGGTGCATCTGTGCCACTGGGGCTGTGGGCGCTCATGAGCATTACTGCTTCAGTGCAGTCCAGCTGTGTCCTGCAGGTCTCTCCTTGGTTGCATTCAGACATCTGGAAAATGAGCATAGTGGCATGGATTACATGGCTCCATCTTCTACTACTTTTCGATTTGATAATAGCGTGTCCTTTTGAGCTGGAAATAAAACAAAGCAAAGGATAAAGTGCTGCATCTCAACCTCCAAATCAAATCATGCTCCTTCCAAAAGCTTTCTGCCCGTAGACAACTGTTTGTCTGTCTTTTCAAAGGTTGGAAACTTTGGAGTCTGCAAACATTGAATGCTCTGAGGGTTGGAGTACAGCTGTTTGGATCTGTTTGGACTCATCCACAGCCCCCCAAACAACCAGCACAAATGTTGCAGTTCAGGTGCATATGCTTGATTTTCATGAGCAAATTTCCCACCTGGTCTGCATGTCCCATGGCAGACCAGCGCTGTAGGTCTCCAGTGGGTATTCTGGTTGGTTTTCCCACAAGCTAATGCAAACTACCATGGGAGATGGAAGGTGGGCAGGAGTCTGGCATGCAGAGCAAAATGGAGGCCTGGCCAGAAGCTTGTCTGCAACTTCATTTTTTTTTTTGTGCTGAAGCCTTTTGTCTCCATGTTTTTTGATTTGAGGGAATGCATTGCAGATAACTTTCCATAGGGTAGAGGCAGAGCGGCTGCACTGGTGGGTATGTCACCTCCAAAGTGTGTGGAGGGGACCACTAAGATGAAGAATTCCTTTCCAGCCCTGGTGCTCCTGTGGGTAAATGTGGGTTTGCTAAAAATAGCTGCCTTGTGCTGACTGAAAATTGGATGCCCCAGGCGACTTACTCTGCTCTGCTCCCCTCCTTCTTTCCCTGCTTTTGAAGTTGAAT
This sequence comes from Lagopus muta, assembly GCF_023343835.1. NCBI lineage: Eukaryota > Metazoa > Chordata > Aves > Galliformes > Phasianidae > Lagopus > Lagopus muta. The sequence continues at coordinate 463,140 of NC_064449.1, read as the reverse complement.
GCTTATGGATGTTTTTTAGCTTATCGCAAACCCATCACAACTGGCAGTACTCCACTGTTCCAAGGTTGAGGGTTTTCTTTCTCAGCCTCCACCCATGCATTTACTTCTCAGGGAGAGATCACGTGAAATCCTCTACCTGCCTTGAAGAGAGGACTGTCACTTCTCCATAGCTTAAAGCTCATGCTTAGCATTTCTTTCTCTGAGAAAATTTCCCACCTTCTTAAGGACCTCAGATACTGACTGTGCCCTTGATCTCGGCAGCTCCTTCCCCATGACAGACGGGTTCCTGTGGCCTTTGGTCTCCCTACCGAACCCTTAGGCTTCTCCTGGGGGGCTGGATGGGCTTGTGAAGAGGACGGTATTTCCAAGAGTCCTTCTGTTTTAGGCATTTCTCTCCTGAAGATCACAGAGAGAGATTTGATGTCAACACCTGTTGAGTTTTAAAGAGCTGTTGCGCCATCATCAGCAGTAGCTGAAGGGGTCCCATGCTGACCTCTCTGCCTAGGGCTGTGCTGGGAATACAGAACTGGCTGGGGAATAGCCTGGCAAAAGGAAACGGTGCTTACAAAGTGGGGTTCAGCCCACAGGAGAACTGGACAAGCCCAAGGCTGGTGTGGAAGCTGTGGGTGCTGTAGGGTGGGCAGCGATCCAGCTGGTGTTGCTACCAAGAAAATGTAGGTGGAATAACTCAGCTTCAGCAGATAGGTCTGTGCTGAAACATCTGAGTTGGAGGCACATGGGAGCTCTGAAAGACTGCAACCACAGACAGCTGGAGGCTGGGAAAACGTTGGGAAAGATGTGTGGGCCCCAGCATAGCCCCTGGGTGTGGGATATTGCCCTGGCTGGAGTGGGATGCTTGTCTTTGTGGACCTTCAGTCTGATTGTTACAGCTGTGCTTAAGGGGTCTGGCTGATAGGTTGTAATTCAGGGAGTCAAAGGCACTGGTTTTGGCATAGGTGTTTGCTTCCAAGTGGATTACAGTGAGGTCTGAAGTGGTGTGGAGCTCACCAGCTGGCTGTGTGCAGCTCCATGGATGTAAGCTGTGTGCAGGAGCTGAGATGTAGCCTGAAAACAACTGGAGTGATCTATGCTCTTCCTACTGGCAGATCACTAGCCAGTGCCCAAGGTGTTGGCCAGCAGATCTATATTAGCCCTCACTTATAGGGGAGTAAGCAAAGAAAAGCACCACAGGTAGGCAGAACAATCATGGATTTACCTTTCAAAGCAAATTTTGCTGAATAATTTGTGTGGATGTGCAACTTGTCTGCTAAGCACCCTGTACTGGTACACATGAACTCTGCTGGAGGTGCTGAATGGGAAGGAGACACTTCCCTGGAGAGAGGAATGGGATTTTCCATTACTGGCATCCTGAACCAAATGGGCAGGTTTGATGCTGCTGGCCTCTGCATACAGGGAAATACAAGGAATCTTAATCTTGCTCCTACCATGGGAGACAGGCAGCAGAGAAGTAGATGCGTGCAAGGAGGTCCCTCAGTGCACTTATTACCTAAAGGAGCTTTTCTTTTTCTTGTTGAATCCAATGGAATGCTGTGGGGTAGGAGAGGTGGGTAAATTCAAGTGGCATTTGGCTTTCTTTTCCACTTCGAAAATGAAAAGGAAAGACACTAGGGTGAAAAACATTCTTGGTCAAGAAAGAAACCTGTATGATTTCAGAAATCACAGAAAGGAATTGGGTAGAATAGGCAGGGAAAAGGTGAAGGCAGAGCTAGCACGGGTATGATGAGATGCAGGATATGATCAGCACTTCATTCACACACCTTATAGGGAAGGGGCATCCTTGCAGTGTGAACCATGCCTACTGAGATGTGGAATAAAAGCACAGCAAGAGGGACGTGCAGGAGGAGGCAAATCTAATCTAACATGTTTTCAATGCTTTGCAATCATTCATGTCACTTCAGATGTGTATCTGCAGATTGCAGATGGCTTAGCCAGCTGTGCCAGCCCTATTACTATGTCTATGTGCCCAGCATTCCTGTTAGAGATAGGTGATGTCATGGCATAAGACTCCTTTGTCCAGGGAAACAGCAAAGACTCCATCTTTCCTTGAGTGCCATCAATGTGAGCTCTTAACGAGACAGTCAAATTCTCAAATCTGTGCTCTGAAACGTCTTCCTAAGAGCTTTGCTCTCCAGGTCAAGCTCACAGATAACATCAGTGCTTATAGTTGAGGAAAGAATGTGTTTGGTGGATGGTGCACTGCTAACAAGACAGATAAATAATAGCAATCCATGTAGACAGAGGTAATTAAAGTGACAGCCACACTGACAAATAGCTGAGTAAATAGACGGGGCGATTTGCTAATGAAATGAGTATAAATGGATATATGGACACGTAAGATGAGGAAAATGACAGAAATATGAATTTGGCATATTCCCAAAAGGTGCTCTCAGGGCTGCTGTGTATGCTGTGCAGTGCTTGTTAAATAAGGCTTCATGTCCTAAATCACAAGGTAGTTGCTGATTTCAAGAGCTGTTTTTTTTCCTGTGGCTAGATGCAGGATTGTTCCATAGCTGGGAGTTATGGAAAGCACAAAATACCACCCCTCCAAGAAGAAAAAAAGGACTACCAGTCAATCCCAGTGCTGCGTCAGGGCATATTGGCCAGAGAGACAAGGACCTTCAGGGCAAGGAGATGTGTAAGTAAAGTAAGTAAAGTAAGTAAAGAAAGGAAAACTCTAGGAAATTACCCTCCTGTGCTTCAGTCCTGTACTGCCTTACTGCAAGGCCAGTTTGGCAGTGTTGAAAATGGGTTGAAGTGGAAGTGTGGGAAGGCAAGGCCAGGACACACTTATGGTCAAGTTTTTTACCCCCTGCAAGTCCCAAAATGATGCTGAAGTAGAAAGACAGCCCTAAAGATGGTGCCACCAACTACGTAAGGGTGAGAAATTGGTGTACCTCATCCTCTCAGTAGCCCTAGCAAGGGCAGATTGCGTTGCTTTGCCTTTAGGACCAGTGCAAGAATGACTTATGCTCGCTCCTTAGACAAGTGGGAATTTATTTCATATAATGGATTATACACAGCCTGGCTGATAACTGGATTGCCTGCCTTGTCTTTTTTTTCCACCTGGGCTGTCTGCTGAGAAATGTCTGAGTCTGCTCTGGATTTCTGAGTCTGAGCGATATTGGCTGTGTTTGGAGTATGTTGTGGATGCTCCAGTTGTCATAAACAAAATGCTTGTCAAAGGCAGTGGCTAACAGAGTGATAGTGATGTTTATCTTGTTCAAGCAGACTACTGCTTCCCAAAAAGTCACCTTTGCAGCCTGTGAATACTCCACATGTAAGGCCAACTATTTGTACCCAGAGTGACTTTGCACATCCAGCTGCTTGTAGGGGAGAAGAAAACAGGAAAATCAAAATGGTGCCATTTTATAATTGGAGCTAGCTGTGCTTTTTGTGACTCAATGGAACATGAGCACAGAGCTATTTGCTGAGCAGTGTTTAAACTCCATGCGCTTCAGGTAGGGAAAAATAATCCTTTAATATTGAAATCAGGTGAGACTTTTCTACAAATAGGTTACGGGACACGTTTAGAGGGTGCACATTAATCTTCATAAAGTTTGTGTCCTGGAAATTGAGGTGAACAGAGGTGCAGGGAGGTACAGGAGTGGGAGGAGATGAGGCAGCAAGCAGCTCCAGCTCAGTAGCACATGTGCCCTGCCTCTTTGTGCATCTCCCAGCATGAAAAGCGGCGCCTGTTGGGACTTGAACTTGAGTTTTATAAAGGGTAAGATGGAGGAGGCAGGAGAAGTAGGCAAGATAACTTCCCCGGAGGTAGCACTTCTGCTTAGAGTACTCGTTGTTTTGGTGTGCTCTGCCCTCCTTGAGATTAGTTAATTTACAATGGTGGTGAGGCTTTTGAGGGCTGTATGGTGCTACAAGCCACATGTCACAGGGCAGGCAGGTAAAGAGCATTTCAAACTGTTCTGAAGATGGAGGTCTGTATGGTTGTTTGCATTTTCAGAGAGGAAAATAGCAGTAGGTGTACAACATCCTCTGCTCACTTGAAAGCTTTGTACCAGGACAGCCCTGCACACAGTAGGGTGGCTGAGGCTCAATGATCTTGAAGGTCCTTTCCAACCTAAGCCATTCTGTGATTCCAGGATTCTATGGCTTCCATCCCAGCTGTGCCCCAGTGCAATTCTTGTGACAGGGATGCCTCAGCTGGCATGCCAGCCTCACACACTGAGTACTGCTGCAGAGAGCAAAGGATGAAGCAAGGGAATGTGTAATAATGTCATGAAGTGTCAGGTAGACGCTGAAGCTGCAGTGGGGTTTTTCAGAACATCTGTATTGCTAGCACTGAAAGAGCTAATGTTCTTGGAACTGTGGAAAACTCCTTTTTCCTGCAGTGGCTGGATCTCTGGGCCATGCTGCATTGTTGTGTAATAGTGCAATAGGATTTGCTTCCTTCCTGTTAGTGCCTTTTCCAAAATTCTGCTAATGCTGGAGTAAAATACATGATTGAAGGTATGTACAGTGTGTGCCACAAATAACATGGGGCTTGCTAACTGTCTGAACATGGACTTTAGGAGTCTAATCCATGCATAAGGTGTAATGCAATAAAGCACTCCAATTACAAAACAGACTGGCATGCGCATGTCTCTTCCTGACCTTAGCCAAAATTTGCCTGCTGAGTTGGCAGAGTCTGCTTTATTTTAGAGTAATGCTGGGAGCAGCAGCAAATGCTTGGTTCTCCAACTGACCATAAAGCAACCAATAAAAAGTCCAGAATGCACGTTCTATCTTCAGGGATACACCCTGAGATGGATCTGATGCAAACTGTCCTGACTTCTTGGTCTTACGTCTTTCTGGTGCTGCTGAAGAGCAATGTGTTTTGTGCCAAGCACAGTCAAAGCACAACCTATGCGCCCAAATCCTGCTGCTTTCATGTCAGAGCATGGGCTCATCTTTGTAGAATTTGATGCTCAAATCAGTGAATGCAGGATATTAAACTGCTGTCAGCTTGCTTCTCAATGAAAACGGAGTTGCTTAGCCTCTTGCTTTTAGATGTGCTTATTTTAAATGTAATATTGGCTGTGATGTGTTCTGGTAAAGAAGTTTATGTCAGCTTAAGAGCTCTCTGTAAAGATTGAATTATGGGGAATGTGGTGTTTCACCTCTATTAAATATTCCTCTTTGTTGCTTTAGAATATATTTAAAAGTCACTGGATTGGCTGAATCAGGTGTGCTTCATGGCAAAGTATTTTACCTCTAAGTAATGGGGGATGTTCCCTTCTCCAGAGGGCACAGAACCCTGACGGATGATCAGCTCTGGCAGACTCGTGTCTCTGTCTGGCACTGCAGGGCCATAAATGATAACCCTTCCCATTGGAATGGGTTTTTCCATTGTGAAGAGGAGGAAGGGCTAAGATTCAGACCCGGTAGGAAATGTGACTGGAGTGGTGCAGAGTCCATGTCTGTGGCTGTGCAATGGGCAAAGGAAAGTGAGGATTCCTGCCGAATACTCCTAGCTGTCCCAGACCATGAGAACGAGCTGCTGGCCTTCTTGTACAGGCTTGTTCTGAGTCCCTGGTGGCGCAGCCACATCTGCTTTGTGGCTGCTGGTGCTGGGAAGCTTCAGCTCCTCTGAACATGGATCCCAGGGGAAAATGGATCAGGACTGAAAATGAGCAAGTGAGTTGGTATTAAATCTAGGATCTCATTGCATTTTCCTTAGAGCTAAAGCAATTAGCTCAGTTGTGGAGCTTCAGATGAGATCAAATTTTCTTTGGAGCTGTTAAGGTGTATGGTAGGCTATTTTCACAGCAGGGCCTGGGTGACATCCCAGCCTTCCTGCAGGTTGGTAGAAAGTTTTCATTGCATGGGCTCCATTTCAACCTGAAAGGAGCATCTTCTCAGAGTGCTGGTTTAAAATGCAGCAGTGCTGGCACTAGGGTTCACCTGAGAGAGATGTGAGCTGTAGCTATGTTCTCCATCAATGGCAGCTTGTTACTGTTTTATTGTCAAAGACAGGGATGGATAACATTGTGAATGGGTAACTGTTGTGAAGTTGTCAGGTCTTAGCAAAAACCAGTAGTTAGGTTCTTCAGTCGAGAAAAAAATATTTGAAGTTCTAACCCAAGCTCTCTTTCAGGTAATTTTTGCTTTAAAATGCAGAGCCCAACACTACAGTGTAGGGAGATCCCAGGTATTTATACATACTGGGGAAAGATCTCCTTGGGAGCAGCCCTGCAGAGAGGGACTTGGGGGTCCTGGTGGACGAGAAGCTGGCCATGAGGCAGCAGTGTGTGCCTGCAGCCTGGAAGGCCAGCTGTGTTCTGGGCTGCATGAAAAAGGGGCGGCCAGCAGGGACAGGGAGGTGATTGTCCCCCTCTGCTCGGCTCTTGTGAGGCCCCATCTGCAGCGCTGCGTCCAGGCCTGGGGCCCCCAGCACAGGAAGGACGTGGAGCTCTTAGAGTGGGTCCAGAGGAGGCACTGAGATGAGCAGAGGGCTGGAGCAGCTCTGCTATGAGCTACAGGGAGAACTTATTGCTGCCTTCCGATACTTGAAGGGAGCATATAAACAGGAAGGGGAACAGCTGTTTGTGAGGGTGGACAGTGATAGGACAAGGGGGAATGGTTTGAAACTGAGACAGGGGAGGTTTACATTGGATATGAGGAGAAAGTTTTTCACCCAGAGGGTGGTGAGGCACTGGAACAGGTTGCCAAGGAGGCTGTGGATGCCCCATCCCTGCAGGCATTGGAGGCCAGGCTGGATGTGGCTCTGGGCAGCCTGGGCTGCTGGTTGGTGACCTGCACACAGCACGAGGTTGGAACCAGATGATTGTTGTGGTGCTTTTCAACCCGGGCCATTCTATAATTCTATGATTCTATAATGTGGAGGCTTTGCAGGGCATCCTGCATATCCTTGGCACTACAGGGAAAAGAAAGATCTGGTCATGTCCCACCTGTCTGCAACTGCTGAACTTTCTCTTCTAGGTGATGAGAAAACAGTAAGACTCAAGGCCCCACTGTCTTTGCCAGGGATATCGTGTCCATCTGTCTTCCGCAAAATGCTCTAGAGTTTAATCTCACAATTCATCTCAGCACCCATAATTCCTTACAAAAGATGTAGCTACAGATTCAGTGGCAGATGATGGGAAACAGAGGAGTGCTCTGCACCTGAGTGACTTCTAGTTGAACGTACCTTTAGCGCTGGGGATTATTGCTCCTATGTTGCAAATCAGTCATTAATCATGAAGCTTTGCACATAGGTGGCACTCACCTGGAAAATCTTCTTGACTCCAAACTCATTTCTGTGGCACTTTTGGTTCTTTTGATATTTCCTGGCACTAAAATGTGCCTGGCAAGTGCACAGGAATAGACAGAACAGTCTTTAGGAAAACGTGGATTCAAGTGATGGTTTCAGCCTGTGTAGTTACGTGCTGGGGCAAAATGCAAAGGAGAGATCTGTGCCATGACTGAACTCGTTGCACTGTTACTGCTTTGAAGATATCTGCAGTACATATCTAGGGAGTTGGGGATAGAATCCATTTTCTAGGAACTCCATAAGCAGTTGGAAGTGTTCAGCAGATGGTATGGCTTATGACAAGATGCTGACACTGAAGATCCCTACAGTGTTACGGGAAGCTGGAATTTTAAATTGCATGGCCATTAAGAAGTCCATAACGTGAAATTCCTATCCTGCTGATCAAGAAACCTAGAAATACAGCTGAGCTGACAATGTCACTAGCTCCTGGTAAGTTGTCACTTTCTCATAGCAGCCTCCTCCACTGCTGCCAATGGGAAGCAAGGATTCTCAGGATTCCCTTAGTTTCCCTTAGTTGCCTTAGTTTCCTGGTGTATGGAATGCTTATAGCTTGTCTAGAGGGATCAGGAGATATAATTAGTGTTTATGAACTTGGAGATTGTGGGAAGAAAAAAAAAAAGAAAAAAAAAAGAAATTGTGCCAGGGCACTGACAATATTTACACAACATCTGAAGGCTGCTTGTGTTGGACATTATTGTAAGGAAATGAATTGGTGCCAGAAGTTAAGCAACTGTTAAATGTATCCTTCTGGCTCATCACTGCCATCCATGAGTCCTGTGGGAACGTGTAGTCCTCTGTACTTACAAATAGTGTTCTTGCTGGTTATCATCCAAAGCTTTCTGAGGGGGAGACCACCTCTCACTGGCCCAGCTGAGTTTGGTTTGGTGAACAGCTGCTCCTCTGCAAGGGGATAACTGATCCCTAGGGAAGCAAGAATATCTGAGGACTGCAAAAGTATTTCAAATTCACAGGCCTATTTCTTGCCTTGATCTCAACTTTCTGTTCTTTGCTTCTCCCTCTACCTCTGCACTGTAGTGTGTAGGATAGTGAAGGTTTAAAGACTCTGCCAAAACAAGCTTGAATGGCTTCCTTTCAAAATGGAGACAGTATCTTCTCCATTCCCATGGTCTGATTGCCTAGAGGGCGGCCATCTCTTCCTCCATAGTATTAAGTTTAAACAACAAAGGCTACCACAATCCTCCTTTAAAAGATAAGATTTAAAGACTACTCAAGGTTACCAGCAGAATACTAGAGCTATTTCCTGCATGTGGAAATGAGTCCTTGGATTCATCAGCCCCATAGGATATCTAGCATTCCATTTTTGAGCTGTGCACAACATGCCAGGTGTGGAATAAGGAACATCTTGGGGATGTTGAGGAAGGATGTCTTATTTATTAGCTGAGCCTTTTGGGTCTGAGCGTGGATTTCCATCTTGGCCAAATATACCTATTGCAGATGGTGGGCTTTATCATTCTGGAAGTCTTCTCTCCTTGATGTGGGAGCCTGTGCTGTGGGACCATCTTTGTCATGGGGAGGATGCTCTTCCAGGGAGAATGGTTGATGATCTAGGATCCTCAGGGAAATTACACCCAGGATACGTGCTTCTTGCTTCTTGTGCATGGATTGTCCAGAATTTCAGCTGTTTCTTGCAGTATTACTGCGCTCACTACTTCTTGCCAGAATCTGATACCCAATGCTCCACACTGGTTGTTTATTGGTGACTCCATTTTTTCATGCAGTTGTGTATTCAGGGTGACTTTCAGAGAATCACAGAATCATAGAATCATATTATTACCAGGTTGGAAAAGACCTACAAGATCATCTAGTCCAACCGTCCTCCCATTACCATCACGACCACAAGCACTAACCCAGATCTCACAGCTCCTCGTCCAAACGCCGCTTGAACACTGCCAGCGACAGCGACTCCACCACCTCCCTGGGCAACCATTCCAGTGCCTGACAAATCTCTGAGAGAAAAAGTTCTTCCTTATGTCCAATCTAAATCTCCTCTGCTACAACTTGTGGTCATTTCCCTGGTCCTGTTTGTTGCCTGGGAGAAGAGGCCAAACCCCTCCTCACCACAGCCTCCCTTCAGGAGGTTGTAGAGTGCAGGGAGGTCTCCCCTGAGCCTCCTCTTCACCAGACTCAACAATCCCAGCTCCCTCAGCTGCTCCTCATAAGACTTGTGCTCCAGACCCCTCACCAGTTTCATTGCCCTTCTCTGGACACGTTCCAGTGCCTCAGTGTCTTTCCTGTAGTGAGGGGCCCAAAACTGAACACAGCACTGGAGGTGCGGCTGAGTACAGGGGATGATCGCCTCCCTGCTCCTGCTGGCCACGCTATTTCTGATGCAGGCCAGGATGCCGTTGGCCCTCTTGGCCACCTGGGCACACTGTCGGCTTATGTTCAGCCGAGCATCAACCAACACCCCCAGGTCCCTTTTCTCTTCACTCTCATCCAGCTGCTCAGCCCCAAGCCTATAACACTGCAGGGGGTTGTTGTGCCCAAAGTGCAGGACCCAGCGCTTGGCGTTGTTGAACCTCATCCCATTCACCTCAGCCCAGCGATCCAGCTTATCCAGATCCCTCTGAAGGGCCTTCCTACCCTCAGGCAGATCCACACCACCTCCCAGCTTGGCGCCAAACTTACTGAGAGTGCACTCAATGCCCCCATCTGGGTCATCAATAAAGATAGTAAACAAGATGGGCCCCAGTACTGATCCCACCAAGATGTTACCCCTACAGGCCGACATAGTTCATGGTCATAGTATTGACATAGTATATTTTATGGTATATTGTCAATCACCGAGGCGAACATGACATACCCCTGCTTTCGAATAGCATTTATGTGATCAAGAACTGTCTTCTTCAACCCTAGCACACTCCTTGTCAGAGGCCACAGGGTAAGTTGGAAGGAAGAAGAGGGCTGTTGCTCACAAATTCCTTGAGCTCATTCATATGATTAAAAAAAAGAATATGGTTTGGTTTAGCTCTAAGAGGGAAATGTATAGCTTTTGCAGAAGATAGGCTAAACACAGAGATCTGAAAACCCTTTTGACTTTCAAACAAACAAATACCAAACGTAGCATGCTTTATTATTTTTTAATTGAATGGTTTCCTATGTCTCCCATTGATTGCAGGTGAATGCTTGGAATACTCAGCCTATTTCAAAGCTCTTGGATTATATTGATCAAGGAGGTAAATCATAAGGGACTTGATAGAAACAAATTCATTCCTTCTGCACATTTTGTAATATTCCTTAAGAATGAGGAAGCTCTCCTTTCCTGGAATCTGACTGCCTTTAGATGTTTGATCAGACCCCGTGTGAGACCAAACAATATGTTTTGGCTCATCATTAGATTTTTGCTTTTCTTGAAGTTATTAAAGAAGCACAAATTCCTGGCAAGAGGCGGCTTTCTTTACATACTAGTTACTGCTTAAACCCATGTCTGGGTTTCCATTTTTAGTGGAAACAAAACTGATGTCTGTTTTTAACAAAAATAGAAGCTAAGTTGAGGCTCCTCTCCTTGCTCTTTGGTGGAGGCAGGGGGAAAAGGGAGGAAACTGAGAGGAAAGGAGAGGTGTGATAACATTTCAGTTCAAATCCATTATTTGATGAATTTTTTTAATCTAGATAAATGCAAACATCCTCAAAGGGGCTGAGGCCAGCTGTAGATGCTCCAGGGAATTCAGAGCCCTTCCTGAAAGCTGGCACTTCTGTGAGCACAAAGCTGTGTGGAATGGTGGTGGGCATGTAATGACAGTGCAGGCTGGCAGCAGAAACTGTTGGTGGAGAGAGCTCAGGTGGACTTGAGCAATCCTTCACCCACAGCTCAGTGGCACTGGCTAAAACACCAGAGCCTTGAGTGACAGACAAAGTGATTTCGGTATTGCAAGGTTTAAGCAGAGTAAAATGAGGAATATTTATTTTTTTATAAAGCAGGATCTAGTATTAGAAGTGTTGGCTTAGTGTGTGTCTCCTTCACTTTTTTGGGAATTCACTGACCCCAGTGGGGACAGAGCTAGGCGAAGCTCAGAGTGGCTGTTTGAGCCACATTCGGGGATCTCTCTGAAAGGAACTGGGTTTGGGTCTCCCATGCACCGCATGAATATTTTATCCACCAGCAGTCATACAAAATAGCACCAGTAGCTGCTGTGTGAAATGCTAACTCACCAGCATCGGTTGGAATTGCAGGCTAGGTTTTTGGAGCACATCTGTTTCTCGGTGTGCTAGGTATTCCTCTTGCATGGGCCTGGGCTGCCCATACAGAAGCTGTTCTGCTTCAGAAAGTACTTGTGGAAATATTTCCACCTGCATAAAGGCTCATATCATGAACGCATCACGAGCCAGCATTGCTTGTCTCTGTTTCTGGTCTTCCTTTGCTCTTTGCATCCCTCCTCACCCTGGTGATGGGGATGGGAACCCACAAAAAAAAAAAAACCCAAAAAACACAGTCACAGCTTTGCAAGAGCAGATACATCTTCTGAGGCACTGAGCGTAACGTGGAGGTGTGCCTTATGCCAAGGATGCAAATTTTTGCAATGCATTTGCAACATTAAAATTAGTGGCATTTCTTAACAAGGGCTGATAAATGGATGTAAATGGTCGTACAGCATTTCTGTGAAATGATTTTAATGCTGCAGTCTCCTGGAATATCAGCATAGGGTTTCTTCACTCCAAAAATCCACTGTACAATTAGGAATTTGTTGACACATGCAGGAGGTTGTAGCAGTCTTCCTCGTTTAGGCTGGCAATCTTAAGTTACTTTATTCAACATCTTTCTGCTTCAATTTTGTTCTCTATCAATGGTTGCCATCTCAAAAGGCTGGTATTTACCACTGCTACTAAACGTGTGCTGTCTTCTTCTCCATGGAGTTAATTGTTTGAGCAACAAACAGACCTTTAAATCCCTTAATCATACCTCACAGGTTTGTTGTACTTAACACATCTGTAGACTCACCGTGTCTACAATCACCTTATCTATACCATGTTCATTATTTATTAAGATAATGTCAGAACTGTATTGATATTTCCTAGGTGTTACCCAAGCTTAGCACTGCAGGCCACGTTTTGATCTCCTGACTTACTGCAATGGAACAAAGGCTCCTTGTTATAGAAAGGCTTAATTGCAAAATAAGTTCTGCTTGGTGACTTCAGTGATTTAGTGTTCTGTTTGGAAATTACACTGGATGAAACTGTTTTCTTTTTTTAACAAAGGGGCTGGCTAAGATGGAACAATATATTGATAGCATAAGCTAATCACCAGTTAGTTTGCAGATACGCGCCCAGACTCTTTGCTGCTAATTAAGATGGAGATGAAGCAATAATGCTGCTGGTATTGTAAGGAATTGCTGCTGTAGCTTTCTAATAAGGTTAATTAGGCATCAAGTGAATTTCTAGGTGGCTTGAGCAAAGCCAGAGCATCTTCTTTTGAGATGCTTCCAAACAGTCTCTCAGAAGATGAACTGGGTTGCAGGACAGCTTTGCTCAACAGAAATCCAAGCAGCCAGGAACAGAGGCATCTTTTCACTCATTCATATCTGAACTGTAAAAATAGGAACTTTGGGGAGTAAGATGGAGAAGTATTAAAAATAATCATCATAATAATAATTAAAAAATCATCCAGGATATGACAGAAGGGAGAGAAGGAATTCTCCTGTGGATATGTTGTTGTCCATCTTTGTACAGCAGCTGGTGTTACTAAGGGCTGCTTTGTTACAGTGACAGTGTCTATTTTCCTGCAAATGCTCTAGTGGGACCCCAGCTTCTCTCTGAGGTTTTCTGGTACCTCCTGGATAAGACCAGAAGTTTCAGTGATGCTATTGCTGGGCTTGGTGTGGAGGACTGGCCCAAGTACGCAAAAAGCTGTGTTCGAAGCAAGCGTGGCGTATCATCTTTAAGACAAATGTGGCTGCTCACCAGGAGACTTCCCTGCTTGTGGGCTGCTAATTGATTCTCTTCCTTTCTGGGATGAAGATCACTGCATGAAGGCAGCAGTTGGCTCTGCCACTTGACCCAGAGGAACACTTCCATTAAGCCGCAGTGTCTTGCTGTGGATCCGTATCCCTGGAGAAGCAGAAGGCTGCCTGCCTCCTTTGTCTGAGCAGAGGAGAACAAAGAGCTGCACAGAAGCAAAGGCAGAAACAAATGCTAGCAGCAGGATCAGGTGCGCATCGCTGCATGGTGCTTTGTCTTTATAAAGGAAGGAGGTTAACACACAACAGGCTCTGCCAAAGTGCTGCACGCCCACTGGGACTGGAAGCAGAGATGTTAGCTTTGAATGGGCTGAACTGTGTTGACTTTCCTCTTGTTTAAGGTCATGGAAGTGAATAGGATTTCAGAGCAAGGATCAGCCCAGACACTGCTGTGTAATAGTAAAGAGAAACCCTCTTTGTTACCTTTATTGGTAACTTTTTTCTTGCATATCTCAAGACTTGGTGCTGCCAGGGAAAATACCAGATGCTCCCTGTTTATACATGTTTTACTTAAGTGTTCCCTTTAGTTTTGAGCATCCTCTTTGAAGCCTGAAATGAAAATAGCTTGGATTTCTGCCTCTTAGCTTATTTTGAGGCAGTGTGGTTAGGGGAAGAGATCCAAGGTTATAATCAATGGTCCAGACATCTCCATCTGGGAAATTGCAGGACATGGGAACCTGTCACAAGCAGTCCAGTCATGGGTGAGCGGGGGGTGGATGCGGTTCTTGGGCAAAGTCTGGCAAAATGGTACTTCACTAGGGATTCTCATTATCCAAAGCTGGAAGCAGTGAGTGCCAGCTTAGTCCAGAACACAGCTCATGTCCTGGTCACTGCTGTTTGGATGAGTGTGCATCTGCTTTTATGTCGTGTGGCTTCCAAGGCGCTGCGGGCAGCTTGGGACCTGTGCCACAGATGGGTCATGAGGAAAAGAAATTGTGTTTGGGACTATGGGGACATGCTGCCAACATGGGATGTTCAACAGGCTCTGGGGATGAACAAAAAGCATTCAGACCTTTAGTAGATGAGTTTGTTCATATGGCTTGCATTACCAGCAGAGCATTGAGAAAAACTTTAATACCAGTTGTATCCAAGCCACGTCGTCAAAGAAAGCACAGCCCTGTTTGCCTCTTTGCCATACAGGCAGGAAATCTGTCTGTCCAGTGTGGTGCACAGCTGGAGCCCTGTTGCTGGGGCTGTAGGTAGAGTCCCAGTAAATCATGGGAATCCCTGTGACTCCAAGCTGTGAGTCACAGCACAGTGCATGGAGAAGACAGAAGTATGGGAAGGCTCATAATTAAAGGCAAGGATGTTCAAAGAAGTCTCAAACAGCCGAGTATGTGAACTCAGGTGGGACATTTTGACGCTTGAACTCCTCAGGCTATATCCATGGACAACCTGATTTCCTCTTCCATGGATGCATCTTATTACTGGGACTGTCCTCTGTCTGCACTGTGCATTTAGCCTGCAGGGAGTGCAGGAGCTGCTGCAGCAAACCACCTCCACCAGCATGCAGCCCATGTTGGATCCAGACAGTTGTGTTAGAGATGCACCAAGTGAGGGGTGGAGGCCTGGAGGCAAGCTCTGAGAAGCACGTCTGCTCTCAGCGTTCTTCCTAAGGCCTGCTGTTCCAAAAAAAAAAAAACCCTCTTTTATTTTTTCTTCTTCTTTTTTTTTTTTTTTTTCCTTTTTGGTGTTCTGCTTTCACAGGCCTCCAATTCCAAGCTGCTTCGTGGCATCTGCTTTTCATCTCTTATCTGGGAAGCCTGGTGGCTGTGTAGCTGGAGGGGCTGTAGGTGAGCTCGGCTCTGCAGGGAAGTGTCTGCTGTCCTCCAGCTCTGGGTGGAACACAGGGAAGCCACCTCAGTCCCAATGGCATCAGTGAGGCTGCTGGATGGCTCGGAGCTGTGCACAGCCTGGGAGCATCCCCCAGCACCCTATGGCTCATTGCTTCACTCCAGATGCCTAAGGGATCCTCCTCCACTCATCATCCAGCAGGACTGCAGCCAGACTTTGCAAACAGCTTGATTAGACCCCAAAAGCTGTCCCGAGCAGGCTGGGCACTGACAGGTTTAAAATCTGGTGGGAAGTCTGGGTGAGACCCTATCCCAAAGGACTTCCACTCTGTTGTGTGCTTGGTGACGCATGGTGAATTGCCTGAAGCCACCTAGCATAGGAGAACAAACCTGTGCAGAGGGCCAGCTGCAAGTCCAGGGCCCTGCTCCTGCCCCAGCGCTGCCCTGAGTGGGTGATGACATAAAGCAATGCTCAGGAGCACCACTTCTCCTCCCTGTTTGTTCCGCATGGCTGGAAAACACCTGGGGAACATGGCAGCCTGGTGATGAGCAGCTGGGGACCGGGTCTGCTGCATGATGTTGGGTTTCCCTGGGCGTGTCCTGTTCCATTCCCAGCCTTCACTTAGGCAGAACTTGGGAACAAAGTGTGTTTTCTGACATTTCCAGGGCTTTGCCTTGCACATGAACGAGCACGCAGAAACCCATCTTCCTGGCAAGGGCTGGGAAGTGGGTGGGACTGCAAGAACAGACTGGAGAGAGTGAAATGCATCCTCAGAAGGGAACTTTCACTCCGTCCTGCCGCGCCTCGGGCAGGGATTTAGATCTGAGGAGTAGCTCCTTCATCAAAGTTTGGAAGAAATGCATAAAAGTGGGAAATTTGCAGAGCAGTGAGAGTGTAGCCCGCGGCTCAGCTCTATGTATGGCTGCTGAATAACTGGCACTACAGGTCTGCCTGCGCAAAGCGTTCTCACTTCGCTCCTCCCTGCGTGGATTCTCTGCTGGCAGTGCATGGGCACGTGTCAGTGCACCCTGCTGCCCACGTCACTCAGGAGCAAACCTGTTCCGGGCTCGCACCAAGCCCTAGACTGGCTTAAAGGGGGTGGAACCCGAATTTTTCACACAGCTTGGGCCTCAGTCCTGCCCTGTCTCCTGCTCAGGTCAGACAGAAGAAGCTCTGTGTCCAGCACTGTGAGTGACAGGGAATAAACAATTTCTGTCTGGATGCGGAGGAAGTTGAAGTGTTCAAGTGTCACTGAGTGAACCGAAGATACAAAGTTGTGGTTCTTCCTCTATTCTTGCTTTTTGAGGCAGGGATAAAGGAGAGGAATCCCTTGTTCTAGCTGATCACCTGTCCAGAAGCAACGCAAACTCCTTGTCTGACAGCAGGCAGCACAAATTCTTTTCCCCTTTGAATGACAAATCATTACAAGAGGAATCATTTTTCTACTTAGAGTGTGTGTGGGCAGGGGGAGGTGAAGAGGGACACAGAGAACACTACTTTTTAAAAGCAAAAAATGAATAAAAACTGTGAATATTTTTAAAAAGAGTTCTTTTCTCATGGAGGAATCCCAAGGCTACCTAATTTTCCTCATCTAAACAGGTCACTACAAGTTTTTGCACAACTCTGTTATTATTTCCATGGGAAACTTCACGGAGAGGTGACCAATCCTTCTGACAGATCTGGGAGGGGAATGACAGGTGAATATTCAGGTTAAGGTGTACCTCCTTAGTCATATAGACTAACAGCTGAACTTGTACTGAGGGTGTCTCTCTCTCTCTCCACTGTATGCATTTCTGCTCTGATTTCAAACATTAGAGTGAAGCTGATTTTGAAAAGTGATTTGCAGCTGTCATGAATATGAAAAATACAAAATACAAGAATGCAAAAGTTAAATGGCCGAGAGAAATCATTATTTATGTAAGTGAAAAAGGAGAGACTGCATAGGATGGATTTTCTTTGTATTAACTTGGTGATAGGTGGACAGCTGGTCTGGATGATCTTAGAGGTCTTTCCCAACCTCGGTGATTCTGATTCTATGACTGTGGGCTAGGATGGGTCTGATCTTCCTGAAGGTAAGTCTATAGTCATGCACCCCCAGAGTGGGATTAAGCTTGGATTTAATTTCAGTTCTCCTGCAATTTAGTCTGGAGTTTCTAACCACACAATCACACAATCACAGAATGTCTTGGGATGGAAAGACCCCATGAGGATCATCGAGTCAATCGTGCACGTTTATCTGCCATGAATCTGGAGGAAAGAGTGTCTTCAGACAAGAGAGATCACTCTGAGTTGACTGTGGACCACACAGTGTTGATGCTGTTAGAATTACATGGAATTTCATAAAGCAAAGCCTCTTTTCAGGCCTGCTACTGTGGAAATAGAGCAAGTCATAAATAGATCAGAACAGCAGGAAAGACCAAGCACAGCATGAAGCTTTGAATGCTGCTGTTATCCCTGAGGAAAGGACGAGGTCATGCCTAGGTGTCTGCTCCCCAGGTTTTTAAGACTGAGCAGCCTGTACTCAAATTGCCACTTGAAAGTGGGACAGCAGTGAAGATGTTTTGGTTTCTTGGTCAAAGAAGCAGGTTCTCAGGGCCCATACTGCTGTCTTTCCATTTAGGGCAAGCATCTCTTTCTAATTGCACATTGTTTCATCTCCTTGCATGTACGAGCTGTGCTTCTCACCAGGTTATCAGATCTGGCAGGTCCTCAGGGAGACTTTCACCACTGGCTCCTTCCCTGAGCCTCTCCTTTCAGCCAAGGCAACACCTGTGTGTGGTTGCAGCACCTCTCCTGCAGCCCCCACCTGCTGACCTCCCCCAATGCCTGCAGTGTGCTGTGACCAGAGGGAAGAGGCAGGAGTTCTTGCTTTACCCTGTGTGCTCCCAGCCTGCAGCATTGCACACTGATGGAGACCTGTTGTTCCAGGCGTGGGCTCTGTGTCACCAGTGGACAGCGTGGAAGGACACAGCTGCAGGGTGGTGTTTGTACAAGGCTTCGAGGGCAGGTGTGTGCCTGGTGCTAGGTGGAAGTCCTGCCATTCAGGAAGGGGTTCATGCCAAGAGGTTGAGCTGCGGCAGAAAGCAGGCAGAAAAGAGGCGTTTTAATTCAATAAGATTCAACAAGACAGGGAACGTCACTGCTGCGGGAAGACCCAAAAAAACAGGCTTGAGATGCCATCGGCCTGAACAGAGCCCCTAAATAACACGAATCCTTCCAGCTTTGCCTGGAACGTCATCCCGCACATCCGCGGTGTGCGGGGCCGGGGGGTCGGGCTGCAGTGCGAGGCGGCGGCCACAGGGAGGCACCGCAACGCTGCGCAACGCGGCGCGATCTCTCCCCGCGGCTCCCGGAGCTCCCGGCGAAGCTGCTGGGGGGGTTCCGCTTCAATTATGTTGGCTTTCTGATCTCGCTGGTGTGTTGCAGTGGGATGATGGAGTGATGGAGAAAGCTCCGAGGTGACCTGAGAACGGCCTGTCGGTGTCTGGAGGGGAGCTACAGGAAAGAAGGGAACAAACTGATAGTGCAAGGGGGAATGGCTTAAAGATCACAAAGGAGAGATTTAGGTTAGATATCAGAAAAAAATCTTTTATAATGAGGGTGGAACATGTTGCCTAGTGATGTGGTTGATGCCCAATCCCTGGAGACTTTCAAGGCAGGGCTGGATCAGGCCCTGGGCAACCTGATGGAGCTGAGCATGTCCCTGCAGGGAGCTGGAGTAAATGACCTTTAAATGTCCTTTCAAATTCTAAGGATTCTCTGATTCTATTTTGCCTTTGCTGTGCTGGAACTCACTCCCAGGCAGTCTCCTTCTTTTTCTTCAGCTGGGCTCTCAGTGCTCGGGGTGCTATAAGCACCCAGGTACACGCTTGAGTCCCACTGAACAGCACTCTGTGTTCTGCGGATGGGAAGACTCTCAGGAAAGTTACCATCATCACCTTTTTTTTTTTTTTTTTTTTTTTTTTTTCTTCCCCTTTAAAAAGGACTTAAGAACTGCGGATGGCTCAGGGATTTTGCCCAGAATTTCCAAGCGTGGAGAGGCAATATTTTTGGTCTCTGCAGTGAGCATACTGAGAGCTGCACTCAGGTGGGGAATTCTCCCAGCAAAACATCAGTTAGATCTAGCTAAAAAGCAAAAGCCAGCACCACGCTGTACGGATCTGGATCATCCACTTGGTCCCAGCAGTTCTCTCCCTTCCCCTGTTGATGGCAGTGCTCTGACTCCCAGCCTCCTGCCCAGTTCAGGGATGGACCCCACTGCAGCCCAGCAGATGGCCCAGGACAGAATTTTAATGGGGGAAAAAAGGGCCTGAATGAGTATTTAAAGCCATAGCTTGTGGCTGAGAGGCAAGAGGTGCACTGGAAGATGGAGCCTTTGGGGGACAGAATCGCTGGTGGCTCTGTTCCCACAAGCTGTTTTTTTCTCGCTTTTTGTATACAATTTCTGAAGGCTCCACAGCAGAAGCAGCTGGCATGAGGTGGGGATCTGGTCCAGAGAATTCCCTTTGTGATCAGCTCAATCTCCTTCGGACCGAGCTCCCTGCTCAGAGAGTAGTAGGGCCTAAAGGGAAGGAATTGCTGCAGTACATGCTCACATCTCCCTTATGGGCCTTGGGAAGAGGAGGGTGCCACAGAGTAACTGGGTTCAGGGCACTTCATAAAGCGTGCAGCTGAGGATGGGTGGCTTCAACAGAGCCCCCACCAATCCCGGCATGACACAGTGCTATTTCAGCGTAACACTGGATGTAATCTGCATAGCAACATGTTTAAGACATCCGATGACTGCACCCATCGTGAGCACTGAACATCTCTGATTGCTTGACATCTCCGATGGCTTCATTTCTCAGCTCTGACTGTTCATCTTCAAATAAATGAAATGAATTTATTCCAGTAAGAACACACTTGGGCTGGAGAAGTTTCAAGCCCCTCAGTCTGTAACAAACACAGAGGACAGGTCTGCTCTTCAGATTCTTTCTTTCTTCCCAAAGTATGAATCTTCAATTCCCAGCCTGCAAGTTCTCTTTGATGTAGTCTTTTACCAAACTGTACAGTGTAAAAGCAACTCCTCTGTCAACTAATAAACTGAGAAATGGGAGCATCCCCTTCAAGAGAAAGGTTTCTCTTGGTGAGGTTTGATCATTCAGTATTTAAATGATTTGTTTTTTTCCCAGTTGGCAAAACCCAGAGCTTTCTGCAAAGTGGCAAACAAGCAAATGAAGGAAAGGCAGAATCAGCTCGGAGCTGTGAGGTTTAAATCAAAACACGCACCCTCAAAAATAAAATAAAAATAAAAATCCCAGGGGCTTTAGAGGCCCTGAGAAGGGTAATCCATCTGCCTTGGGTTTAAGCTGGTGGCTTGGGCTGTTCAAAGAGACAGCATGTGTGTGGGAATATTTCTACTGGTAAATGAAGATATTCACTCATCAAAGCGGGAACCTGCAAACGTGTGTTGCATAAAGGGGGAAATTCCAGGCATTCCTGGGGAAATTGCAACTTTGAGACTGCAGAATTGAGCCCATATCAGGTGAAATGCTGGTGGAGCATCGTGGAGGCCTGTCTGATGTGTGAAAGCAGGCTTGAATGAGAAGCAAGTACGACTGTGGGTCCTGCCATTGCTGCACGACATGGAAAGGAGTCACTTTCTCTTCCTTATGGACTGGAAGTTTCTTCCCAGCACAGTATTGCAGTCATACTGATAACCACAGCTCCATCTGGCCATCAATTACTCATAGAGACCCCAATGCCGCTGGGACTTTACACTTTATAAGAAGCAGCAGTGTTTTAGCTGTTAATTGGATGGTCAAATTCTGCTCTCCTGAGGACCAAGGTGAACTTCCCATTGACCTCAAAGCTGGTTTCTGGAGGCTGGAACTGAGCCCAGGGTGCTCAGGGCAGGTGGGTTCACGGCACTTGCTGCACAGAGCTGGAGGGCTGCGGTTGCTTCTGAGTAACCCGAGGCAAGAGGGAAGGACAGATCCCGGCCCTGTTGAAATCACAGGCACTGCTTGCTGGCTCCCATGGGATGGTCCAGCCTGATGCTTTGGTCTAGTAACAAGTTTCTCCTTCCTGTAGCTCCTTTGAGCCTCCACTTGTGGGAAGAGGAGGTTCTCTGTGAGAGAGCAGCATGGGGCAGCTCTTGCTTCATGCTTGTTCTGCTTCATGCTGCTTGTCTGCGGACAAACGCTCATGCACACATTTAAAAATTCTCTTTTTGTATAGAAAGCACCTAAAAATTCATCCTGCTGTATGCAGAGGGACCTGGACGAAAGGCTAGGGGAAGGAGTGGTAAGCTGCAGGAACAGAGAGCAGAGGGGACAACAAGGCTGGTGTGCTGCAAGCAGCTGCCCAGTGATGCTGGCGATGTGCTGTAGGGCAGGGAGCAGGTCTGAATTGTAGTCTTTTGTGTTATATGGTTGTCATCTAAAGCCCTGCAACTGTTTTCCTGGTTTTCCTTTGGAAACCAAGGGAAACCTTCCAGGAGGATTGCCTTTGCCTTGGGGACTGCCTTTGTTCATGTGTATGTGGGAATACAAATGGTGCTTGATCCTCTGGGCAACATCTGCATAACACCAAGGCACACCAGTGCACACACTTGTGTTGAATATTTTCTCTCTTTTGGCAAGATAAATGGAACTAAAACAGTGATGGTCTTAGTACAGAACAGCTTTGTGACTTGCACCCCTCCGTTCTTAAAGGGATCCTTTATTTAAAGGCTTCTGTGCTTGCAGATTACCTTGACAGCCAAAACTCAGGGTCTAGAACTAAAAAGCAGCTTGCTAACATGTTTCACAAGATGAGCAGTGACCCTCTTTGCCTGTTCGCTGCAAAAATGTTCCCCAGCCTTCTTTGCCTTCGTCTGTCCAGTAGCCCTAAGTGGCTTTCCAAATGCGTTTATCTGAAATTCCTTACATTTTTATCCTCGTCCCATGCATGGGAAGCAGCAGGACTGAGATCAGTGCTTACTGTATGCCTGGTGGTTGGCCCGTCAGTTATCTAGAGGAGACGATCCTGTTGAAGGAAGAAGAGAACAGAAATCAGCTCAGTGCCCCAGTGCAAACACAGGTGATAAATGTACCCCTGTGATTACATTCTTCTTCTGTGTGTCTCAGCCTCGCTAACTAATCCCTCCTAGGAAGAAGGAGAAGGAAGCAGGGAGCTGTAAATTACAGCTCAGCTTAATTGGCTGTGAGGCCAGGCTGAGAATACACAAAATATCTTTATGTAGAAGTGGATATCAGCAGGAGATGTAAAAAAATGGTGGGTTTCAAGCAGTTGGTGTCTTGTGGTTGGATCCTCTAGTGTCCAAGAAGGCGCTGACTCCAACTGGAGCTTTTCCTGCCATTGGGGCATTCTTAATATTTCTCTCTCCCCTGTGCATTCTCCAGTGTCTAATAATATTGCTAATAGGCTGCAACATGAGCTCAACAATTTCTTTCAGTGTGGGCATTAATAGGTCTCAAGATACAGGAGAGGGCCCTATTTTCATAAAACTTATAAGAACTGTAAGACCTCTGCCCCCTCCCCTCTGCAGAGCTGGGTTGGAATTGGCCAGCAAATTTGGAAGTTATTAGAGGCAGGGGAGATGAGTATGTTTATTTTATTTATATTTTATATACGTATCCCACGTGCAGACTGGTTGCATAAACCTCATTTCTTAAGAGACCAAGCTTAAACCTTATGTTTGCCTTGCTATTGTAATAAACTTTGTCTTCTTTTATTTACCCACCTGTAGGATTTGATGATTTCCCCTTTTTCCCACTCCTCAATTTCCCCATATCCTGTTCCCGAAAGGACTGGGGCCCTTCCCAAGGGATCACTTCAGGCTGCTTCCCATGAGGTCTGCCTTGAAGGATGCGGATAGATAGGTGCACATATGTTTTGCTGATATTGGTTGTGCTGCAGCGAGACAGAAAATATACACAGAGATGCAGTTCAGTCTGGTCTTTCCCAGAGGCAGTTTAGATTTGTGTGGTTTCTTCTGAATCTGTCAAAGGCACCTATATTCCCATGGAAGAAGAAAATACTGCAGCCTTGCAAAATAGGAGTGACACGAGAATTTAAAATATATCGAGTCCAGGAAGCCACTTATTGTCTTGGAAAGGATCTTTCTTTTGGGGACTCGTGTTCTGGATGGTGCCCAAAAAACCCAGCGACCCCATTTCAGCATGTGAATCCCCAAATCAATATGCTTTTAAAGCTCAATCAGTGCTTGTACGCACAAATTACCCCCTCACACACGCACCGTTATGTACGTGTTTTCCTCTCCCAGCATTCCAGCCTGCTTGGGTTGACCTTGTCTCTCTCAGTGATTTAGGTTTTAGAGAAGGAATGGGTAAGGATTTGCTTTGACATTTAAAGGCAATCCAGGTAATTGATAGCACTGGCAGCGTCCATCTCTCCCTCCATATATCTGCACAACAGTATCTATTTTTGACATAGCTGACACGCCATTTCCTTTGGCAGCCCAAGGGCGGCTCATCTTTAAATTAAACTCGTCTCCGACCCTTCCAATCTGCGAGCTGTACAGAGGCAGACACTGGTGGGGTATATCATCTGGAGACTGTGCAGGCATATTTGAGCAGGGTGATGTATTATCGAAAGGGCTCTGCATTACTGCTAGCTGGAACCAAAACAAGCTCTAAAGTATTAACTAATGACATGGGAAGTCCCTTAGGTATCTAATCACCTTTAATGTTCAGATTTAGAAGACAACTTTAAAGGAAGAAAAAGAGATTAGCAGGTCAGGTCAGAGCACCCCTTCCCCCTCCCTCCTCCCCCAAAATACAATTGGCTTTTTAAAGTCAAAACCAGATTCATATTTCACCTCATCAGTAAATACACCATCAAAAACCAGGCCCTAGAGCTTGCATCTTGGGGTAGAGCTTCACTGAAGTTTGGAAGGGCTTGAACATTTGGCTTGGGGCAGAAGTAACAATGGCTTGGGGCAGAAGCAACAACGGCTTTGGGGTTTGGGATCCTCCTTGGCAAGGGCTGAGCTGAAGCTTGGTGCTGTCCAGCCGTAGGAATAGGACTACTCTGCAGAACTTGGGCTGCAGCTCTCTAGGCTTTCATGCACATTGGCTGCTCGGACTGAAATCTGGCTTGTGTTAATCCCCGCAGGGTTTAGCCCATGCCACAGCTCCCTGCCTGTACAGAGGTGCTAAAGAACATGCCCGTGTCACATGGGAAGTCTATTTGGGGGGAGGGTGGAAACACTGATGTGGCCTCCCAAGACCTGGGCCAGCATGTGGCTTGCAGAACTGGCTCTGCAGACAAAAAGAAGAAAATAAAAATCTCTTGTCAGTAAATTCAATTTCCAGCATTAATGTAGACCCAGCTGTATTCTTTTGACGCAGAAAGCTGAGGGCAAAGGCTTTCAATCCTTCACTTTACCCAGTGGGCCAATTCTTGCCTCTTGCACAGCTTTGAAGGGGAAAGGGATTAAGTTTCAGTTTCCACTTGGGGATGCTTCTGCTGTTGGATATGCCCAGAGAACATGTGTGAAGCATGGGGAAGAAACTCCAGAGCTGGCACACCAGGCTGGCATGGTATCCTCTGGGAAAACCATCCAAGAGCTGAGCAAGAGAGAAGAATGTCCTTGCAGGTTTGGCACAGATGGTGCAGCCTGTTGTTCAGGAATTGCCCCAGCTCAAGGGCACCGTACCCCCATTGCACTCTGTCAGTACGTAACCCACCCAGCATCCCCGGGAAAGAACTATGATGGGGGAAGCTGCTAGCTGATTTTTTTTCCTCCAACAATGCCTTGGCATGAGATAGACTTGCTTTTTCAAAACTTCTTCAATCTTTGCTTTTTCGAGAGTGGTCTGTAATCCTGAATTCCCTGCAGAGTCTAGGAAATTAATGAAACCCAGAGATGCTCAGCATCCCTCCAAGTCCAAGTACTACAGGTTCAAAATAAAATTCTGAGTAAACAAAATGTTTCTTTCCCTTCTCTGTGCTCTCTTCCACCATCCTAAAAAAAAATAATAATTCTCAAACCACATAGGAACAATCTCATAACTTTGCCATGTCCTCATATCCTTTTCTGGTTTTCAGTCAGCCTATGCTTACCCTAGCTTTCATTGATACTGGTTTCTTGAAAGCAGAGGCTACATTAGTGTAAGATTCAACTCTTTGAAAGGGTAGATAACAGCTGGACAAGGGGAAATGGTTTGAAGCTGAGGGAGGGCAGATTGAGGTTGAATGTCAGGGGGAAGTTCTTTACAGAGAGAGTGGTGAGGTGCTGGAACAGCTGCCCAGAGAGGCTGTGATGCCCCGTCCATCCCTGGAGGTGTTCAAGGCCAGGTTGGATGGGGCCCTGGGCAGCCTGGGCTGGTATTGAATGTGGAGGTTGGTGGCCCTGCATGTGGCAGGGGGGCTGGAGATTCGTGATCCTTGAGGTCCCTTCCAACCCGGGCCATTCTGCGATTCTCTCTGAAATACAGACAGTATTTAGTAAGCAGGGGAGCCGGGCCTCAGGTTGGAAGACGAGCACAATGGAGAGGAAGAAGATAAAAAATTTTGTCATTTATTTCAAATGAAAAAGATGAACAATTGCCCCAATAAAATAGATGTGGAATTACATCCAAGGATATATATACATCCAGGGTTTGCAATGATGTAAGTCACTGGATATATGTACTCTCATTTGTTACGATGTCACCTCTCTGGACATATTTATAACTACAAACTACAGTTTGTGGTTTCCAATCATTTATTCCAATCATTTATTTGTCATATAAATTAGATAAATTTGTTAGGGGGCTTGATGATGTTGTGGCAAACCATCGGAGTGAAGCTTGAGTACTTCCCCATGGCATTGCTGGGCTGGTGCGCAGAGGGGGACAGCAGCTTCCCTGTGCTGTCATCCACCTTGACAGACGCTGGTGGGATGCTGCTCTGAAAATAAGTGATGGGAAATGGTTGCGTTTTCTTCTCCCTCTTCTCTGCTAGCACTTCTAAGATGGCATTAGCACTGCAGTACCAGTGGTTGGTTCATCTCAAAGGCCTTTTGCAAGGAGCTGGAGATGCCTCCTAGGGAGGAAATTGAGGTAGGCAATTGAAATGCTGCAGCAGCCTGCTCGGAGTGCTGTGCATCCAACCCCAAAGAGGCTGCTAGGCAAACTCTTGTCCT
Organism: Lagopus muta; assembly: GCF_023343835.1. Taxonomy (NCBI): domain Eukaryota; kingdom Metazoa; phylum Chordata; class Aves; order Galliformes; family Phasianidae; genus Lagopus; species Lagopus muta. The sequence continues at coordinate 436,946 of NC_064449.1, read as the reverse complement.
GGTGCTGCAGGGATTTTCTAGCTCCTTGTGCCAACCCATGGCTGGGCTTGGACAGAATGGATGCTATCTGCTGGACTTATAAGATGGGCAGCTTAAATCATGTGGAGTTAAGTGGGTCAGAATAAGTGGGTACCTCTTTATAGACATGGTCAACAGAGATAATCACTGTGGCAAGATCCTGAGGGGATTAAGGGAGAGATATGAAAAAGTGGGCATCTGCATTGGGTCACTGACACTGAGCCGATTCATCGCCGACTTGTGCTTCCCGTCCCTCCCTGGAGAGGAGGGGATGAAACAAGCACTGAAAGCTAGTTGGCACGGCTGCTGCCTTCACGCTCTGCTGGAGTTCAGCCTACTTTCATGTTTCACTTTTGATTATTGAAGTCCAAGTTGTAATGGGAGATGATTAGAATGGCAGAGAGCTGATGATGCCCACCTACGTGGGAAGCGGTGGAGGGCTGCACTGGGAAAGCTGGGTGGGCAGCAGATCCGAGTGGCTCAGTGCCAAAGTGGCCAGCACTGAGATCCTATGGAGGGGAAGGGAACAGGCTAATGCCCAGTCACAGCCTCTGAGGAAGGTTCTTTAGAAGGCAGTTTCCCAGCTGCAGTTGTCAGTGACCCCTTTTTTCCTTTGAGCATAATACTATTTTGAGACTGTGGGGATAATCTAGGTGATGCTGTGGTCCCAGCCTCCTGTGGTCTTGCCTTCTGATAGGACCCCAGAGGATAAAGGACCTTCTGGTGTGAAAGTATCAAACTTCTTTGCAGTCTACTATTATCTGGGGCATGTCTAAGAAAGGTCTCCTGAAGAAGTCGGCAGCATGGGAAAAACTGGTGGCTCCATCAGCAGGCACTCTGATTGATGCTACATCAGCACTGGGCTCTTGGAGGACTGCAGTGTTAGGGCATTGCATGCCACTGGCCCAACCCCAGGGATGTCAGCATTCATCTCCTTACATCTCCTGAGAGTGCTGTGAAAACCATGCTGGTCATGATATAAATATTCTCAGTATTCGAAAAAGCACGAGTATTTTCTGACTCTTCTTGCCAAAAATAACAAGGGTGTTTGAGGGCTATTTTCTGCAGCCACCTCCATGCTCTACCATAAGACTCTGATTCCTAAATGGGGCCTTATAACACTGTTTCTGCAGTCCATGCCACTTGCATTTCCCTCCTGTATCTGTTAGAGAGCAAGAACCAGTCATGGTGCTGATCTGGGCAACCAATGTTGTCCATCTGTCGGTGTCTGGGCACGCATGCTCTGCTGAGCAAGGCTGATGGCAGTGGGGGTGACAAGGTGCCATTTGTTTTGTCTTGGTAGATCTGCCGAGGTGCTGGATAGAGGGATGGAAATCACGTAGGATCCCCATGCAGAAGATTGCATCGGTTGTCAGAGAACCCCGTCCCTACTTTCCCATCTTTCCCCTACAAGACAGAGACCAGGCTGCTGATCTGGCAGCCAAAAATTGTCTTGTATGGATTGGGGATAGAACACATCTGCATCTAGAGCACACAGCACCGATTTTCTCATCCCTAGGCAGCGCACACATAGCGGAAATTTCTCCACAATTTCTGAGCACGAGGCAATAGTGGAGATGGATGGGACTCTGTGAGAATGTTGCAAGGTTCAGATAAAGCCTGCAGTTCTCAGGGCAGGGTCTCTACGTGGTGGTGTTGAGGCTAAATGGAGTTTACCCACTAGGAAGGCGAGTGACATGCTGTTTATCCATTCCTCATCTACACCATGCGATGGAAATAATTTCTTTTATATATCCCAGTTTGACACTGGGAGGGAGCGAGGAGTCACCCCACTGGGGCTCAGGAGCAGGTGCTTGGGGGTCATGGGGAATGCTACCATTCCCATAGCATCAGAGGGGGTCCAGGTTTGCTGGGGAGGCTGATGGGGGCTCTTTCACCCCAAACCTACACAAAGGAACTGTAAAGAAAGCTCTGAACACCCCTGAGGTATTTTGTTGTGCACTGTGCAGAGAGCACGCACACTTGTGTTCTCTCTCCACTTGGCATCTTCTCTCATAATCATTCATCCTCTCTATAAACAGATTTCCCAGTAATGGTTTTCATTTTCTTTGAAGTGTCCCATTCATTCTGCTGCTCTGCCCATTCATGTGCTCAGGGTTCCTTGAAAGGAAGACAGACACAAACATCCAAAGTGCTTGAAATATGCTGGCAGAGCAGGGGGAGGGGATGGACAGAGGCATTTCTTTTAAAATCTATCTATCTAGGGAGACCTTCATCCTTTTTTTTTCTTTTCTTTTCTTTTTTTTTTTCCCCCAAGTTGCACCTGAATAATTCTTTTTCTTTTCTTTTTTCTTTTTTTTTCTTTTCCTCCTAGTTCTTTCTCCTCCATAGAAATCCCGATATAACATGGCTTTTAAATTGCCCCTCTCACCCCCCAATCTGTTCCTGCTGCTTTAAGCTATTAATAAATTGAAAGCATGTTCTGGAAGGCGATTTAATCCAGCCCCAAAGTTAAGCAGGTGCTGAAGTGGTTTGCTGATGGGGTACATTTCCAAATTGGGGCCTTCCAGGCTAAGACATGACTGTCATCAGGGCTGGGTGCTGGGCTCATGTGTCTGGAAAGGAATATTTGCCCTGAAAATCAGGAATTGTATCTATTCTCTGCAAGGGCAGGGAATTCTACTGCAAGGCTACTTCACTTTTTAGGGTAGGTTGGTTGGTTACAGCCCTACATCAGAGTTCCTGATGCAGTAGCAGTCCAGATTAAAAATCGAATCAATGCAAATGCGTCCTCACTTTGTCCCCAAGGACTTGTGCTATCTTGCATTTGAACCTCCCAGGGCTTCCTCATGGGACAAATCTCCAGCAAAACTTCCTCCCCTGATTTGAAGAGGGACCTCACTTCTAACCTTGCAGAGCGGTGGAAAGCAAACTTATTGAATTTAAATGACAAGGTGATGCCTTGCAAGGGGCTCTAATTATACCCTGATAGACTTATCCATTGTAAGGGGACATCTTGCAATACTGAGTATAATTAGCGAGAAGTGTGCAGACTTTCAGAGAGAGAATTCTGCTTGAACTGAGGACAGAGATGGGACCTCAGCCTGGGTGCAACGGCTCTCGCTCCTGGGTAGCAACCCTGAGAGTGTTTGCAAAAGCAAGTGCCCCGAGCGAGTTCTCGACTGTGCTTTTTCTCTTGACACTTGGAATTTCAGCCCACACACCCGAGATTGTGCATGGCATTTGTGGTCAGCTTGAGGGCTTGGTTTTTCTTTAATTATTGTTGTATAGTAATGGATTGGGGGTTTGGTGCAGGAGAGCGAGAATGCGTTTGCTGTTTCTCCACCAGATTTCTGCATTGGCTTGGTTTTTATTAGGACATGTTTGGCTTTGATTTCAGATTTATATGTTGTTCTGCTCCATCCAGCTCCAATGAGCTTCTTGAATCCAGGCCCCCATATAAATGGAGAATTATGATTCTAACATTATGCCTAGTAGCAATAATAATAAAGAACTGGATGTTCGTATTCATATCAGCTGCGAGCCCAAATTCTCTTGCGAGGGACTGAATCTGTGCATGGCTGCAGAGCAGGGTGGACACAATGTTTCAGGGGTCGGAATGTCCGTGCCTGCTCTGTTAAGAAGGGTGGGGTCTGAACCAGATTTGGGTGAGGAACCGACCTGGAGGAAGGAGGGAGGAACAAGCCAGCCCCCAGCATACCACAAATGTGTTTTATATTGTAATATCAAACATTGGCTTATTCTGTGTTTTCTGTTAAAACAAGTCATAAAAGGACTACTTAAAGGGGACTCCATTCCTATATTTTATATATACCCACAGAGCACATGTGGAGTGCAGATAATGGTGACCAACATTCCCCCGCCGCTTCGCTCCTTCTCCCCCCACCGACCCATTCATCTCTGCGATCTAATAAGAAAAAGAACAGAGCTGGTGTTAACACAGGAGGGGTTGTTAATCTATTCGGAAATGGATTTTCAGATCCAGGCGTACATATATATATGTATATGTATATGTATACGTATACGTATACATATATGTATATGTATATGTATATGCATATGTATATGTATATGTATATGTATTTTTTTTTGTTTTGTTTTGTTTTTATTTTCCTGGCTGAAAGGAGAAAGGAAGGGATGCACTTCTTCTGGGGAACGGATGCCAGGGTGAGCGCGGTGCCAGGGGAGGAGGTTCTGGCTCAGCTGGTGGAGGTGCTCCTGGGAGGGAAAGGAGGGCGTTCGGCGTGGGGTGGGATGTAATTGATAGCAGGGAAGAGCTGTCACAATAGCAGGATAGGAAACCAGCTATCCGGGACAGACCCAGCTTTAAAAGCCCCTAATCTGCCAGCCCATGTATTAAAGAGCTGATTTGAGGGGAGGACATGGGGGAAGGTGGGGGGATAAAGAGGAGGCCTGACTCCTGTTAGCTCCTTCTAATGAGGCAGTTGAATAGCATTTAAAAGGCTCCTGGCCTGGCATGAAATCTCACAAAGGAACCTCCTTATTTTAATGCACGCAACTGACTTGGCTTTACAAACGCTTTTATAGTGTCCAGACACTTACAAATCGACCTTCAGTGATTCCTGAGTTAATACGAAGACTTGGGAAACATTAATGCACTGTTAAAAAAAGAAAGCCTCTCAATAGATCTTTCTAGTCTTACAAACACGCTCAGAGTCCTCGAGTACTCAACTCCGGGTATAAAAATGCAAAGTCGTTTAAGGCTATTAATGAGGGGAGAGAGCTGATCCGCATTCCTCGCCCGAGTCTCTCATTTAAGCTATTAACCTCCCGCTTGTAGGGTGTTGGTTTGGTGTTCTGTTGTTGTTTTGCTTTTTTTTTTTTTTTTTTTCCCCGAGTAAAGACTAACGGATTTTGGCTCGGAGCAAACATTTAGAACTTGAAGAAGGGTTTGTGTGTCGGCAAGTTTATCTTCCCCTCCATCGATATGTCATTTGGACTAATAAAAAGCCTATTACCTGTCCCCGTAGATCTCGGCTCTTTAATTACCGAACAATGCGGGGAAAGAATTGTAGGGGTCCCATCCCTCCTTCCGAAACACGAAAGGGGATGGGAGCGCTGAGACCTGGTGAGTGCTGCGTGCAAACAGCTTGGAAAACACCCTCGTTTTCCACACACACACACACACAAAAAAAAAAAAGAAAAAAAAAAAAAAGAAAGGAGCGAAAGTCCTCGCAGCAGAAGGGAAAGGGTTTAATTTGGAGAGCGAGGCTAGTGAGGGCTGGAGACAGAACGAAGTAAATGGTGGCGGTGCAGCTCGGCGCGGCAGGAAGCGTGTGTGCCAATGGAGGGTGCATAAAAAACAACTTGAGCAGCCCGCACCGAGCCCGGCCAGGGGGTTCCGCGTCCTCTTTGCGAGCTGTTCCTCCGGAGCTTTGTCCCACAGAAACGGAACGGGCCCAGGGCAGCGGGAAAGGAAATCAGGCAGGAGAAGGAGTGAAGATGGGGCTGAGGTTTCCGTTTTGGGACGGATTTTTTGGGGGAAAGGAAGCCTCCTTCCCCGACCTCCGCCTGCCGCGGCTGTGCGGCTGACCCCGGCGTTTGTTCCAGCGAAAACTCGTTTGGTTATCGAGGTTTTACCCTCTGGTGGCGATTCTTGCCGGGTTGTCACAGAGGGGCCGGGTGCGGAGGGAGAAAAAGTAAGAGAGGAGAGGAGAGGAGAGGAGAGGAGAGGAGAGGAGAGGAGAGGAGAGGAGAGGAGAGGAGAGGAGAGGAGAGGAGAGGAGAGGAGAGGAGAGGAGAGGAGAGGAAGACAAAATATAATTAAAAAACAAAACAGAAAAAAACACCAAAACCAAAAAAAAAAAAAAAAAAAAAAAAAAAAAAAAAAAAAAAGCCCCGCTCTCACGGCCCAAATTATCTCTTAGCTCTGGGCTCCGATAAGCCGGGCGCTGCGCAGGCACAGGCTGCCGGGCCGGGGGGGCATGGACCCCGCACTCTTCTTTTGTCTCCTTTCCTCCCCATGCCCCGTCTCTGGGGTTTGTTGGTATTTTTTCCCCCTTTTTTCAGGGCACTTCGGGGAACAAAGGAACAATTTAAGAGCGGACGAAGAGAATGCGCGGCCCGCCTCCCCCCCCCCCGCCCCCCCCCTTCCCGGTGCCGCTGTTGGTGCCGCTCCGCGCAGCCTGAACGCGGGGGCTCCGCTCTAACGCTTTGGGAAAGCGGAGTCGAGAGGATCCAGGAAAACAAACAATGCTCTGTTTTATCTCTTCGCTTTCTCCTCTTCTGCTCAAACTTTTTCTTCGCTGGAGGGGGGCGGATTCGAGCGTACGAACAGCTGCTTAAAATCTAATATAGACAAATGGATAACTTGTATAACATTAAGTTTTAGTAGGCAACTCATTTATTTTGAAGTGCTCTTGTGAATAGTTTGGCAAAGAACTTTCTCCCTCCTATTCCTGGAAAGTAGCCGGGGGAGTTGGCCGGGCAGGGCCAGGTCGGCGCTGGGGAAGCGGAGGGAGAACGCTTCCAATCCCCGCTGAGCGCACGGCAGCGCTGCCGGACCCGTCCTCACTCTGCGCGCTGCCGAAAGTCCGGCAGCAGCGCCCCAAAATTGAGGCACAGAGGAAGGCAGCGAGGAGAAGAGATGCGTTTGTTGTTCGGGCAATTTCGAGCTTCTGCACGCGGCTTTGGGGAATGTAACACTTGCAGCGCAAAGCTCTGGGGCATCCCCCACTTAATGCTCGCGTGTGTGTTAGTATTTAACCAAAAAGGAGGTCGTTTTGGTTTCTGAATCTCTTGGTAAGAGTGAATTCTGCCCTGGGAAGCGGTCTGGGATGGAGCAGCGCTCTCCTGCCCCTCGCTGCGTCCGAGGACGGAGAACACGAAGCGCGGCGGTGCTCCTGGCTTCGCAGGGAACGCAGACCGGGGAGCTCCCCCACCGCGGGGAGAGAGCCGGCCCTTCCAACTCGCCAGACTGATATTCAGGAAACAATCATCATAATAAAACAAAATAAAAAAGCACAACACCAAACCCATCCAGCTAAGCCGAAAGCGCAGGTTTTATTCGTGGATGTGTGTGCCCGTGTCCCGTCACCTCCCGCGGGTACCTACGCCTCTGGTCCCTGCGCAGGCAGAGCAGCTTCTTCTGCCTCTCCCGAGCCGCTCTGCTCCGTCAAAATCCCCCCCGCGCCCCTTCGGCGTTGTATCCCCTCCCCGAGGCTGTGTCCCTGTGCTGGGCACGGGGAAAAACGCATTTGATCTCTCAGGGATGCCTGGCCACTCTGAGCTGTGACTCTCTCCTTCCTTCTCTGTTTATTTGCGGGAGTAAAACAATAATAATAATAACGGTCCACATTTTATATTACATTTTCTCTTCATTCGTTGTGTGTGTATATATTTCCGAGTCCCGCTGAGCCGATAAGGTGAATGCTCGGACGGGAGCTGCCCGCTCCCCAGGAAGAAGTTTGCTGCCCGCTCGGGGCTCGCTGGTCGTTCTGCTGTCCGCAGAAAGCGCTGCTGGGCTCCCAGCGCGGAGGTGGGGAGAGCCGCTGTTCGCACAGGGCAGCTTTGGGGAGGGAGGGGGGGATATTTGGGGGGGATGACTTTTATTATTTTTATTTTCGGTAGATTTGTAAGAAGGAATTCGCACAGACTGAGAGAAAATACAAATAGAGAGAAAGAAATGCAGTGATTAGAAAATGTTAGAAAAAGGGCAAACGCATCGGAGATGTTTGGTGAAGGTTCTCAGGTACGGAACCCCCGGCCCGTGCGACTGCAGGCGGCTGCGGGGAAGGAACGGGAGTGAAGGCTCCGCGCATCGCCAGCCCGAGGGCCGTGCCCGGGCCGGGAGGACCCGCGCCGCAGCCGGGCCGGGGGTGATTTATTGTGTGTTTGGGCGAATCCGTTCCCCCTCCGACTTAAACAAACCATTGATCTCCACGAAAAGCGAAAAGCCCACGGCCGGCGCAGACATCCGCGGGAGGGTTCGCCTCTCCGCTTTGCACCGGGAGGAAGGAACCGGAATGCTCCGCGCCCGCGGACCAGGTGCCGGATGGAGGAGGGAGGGGGACGGGGTTGCGCGCTCGGGGACCGCGGGAGTTGCGCGCCCGCGCAGCCGGGACGCAGGGGGGTTGGCAGGGGATTCCTCTAGCCGCTTGGAGCCAGGGAATTCAGATATTTTCGGATTTTTGCTCCCAAATCCTTGGCTTGGAGGAGCTGGGGAAGCGAAGGGAGGAACTCTCTTATTGCTCTCGATTTTCGGTCCGGCTTTGAGGCACTTTGAGAGGAAGCCATGACGCCTGCCGAGCACCAAAGGTGGCCGGAGGTGTCTGTTAGCCCTCAATTATAACTCCATCAATATCTCTTGCTCTGAGTGCTGCCGGTGCCCTCCCCGGGCTGGCAGCGGCTTCCCGGGGCTGCGGGGGCAGCGGGCGGCCGGGCCGCAGCGCCGGTAGTGCTGTAGGAAACGCCTCGGGTTTCTTTACGGGCTCATTTTCTCAGAAGAGGATTTTACTGCGTGCGTAAAGAATTTTTTTGAAAAGCGGTGGTAAATATTTTCTCTTCTGGCAAGTTATTTATTGGCATGAAGAGAGGATTATTTTTTTTTTCCTTCCCCCTCTTTATAAAGCTACATGTGGTGACCATATAGGATCAGAAATAATGTGGCCTTTCTGGTTTTGAAGAACTGCTAATGTCATTAAAGGTCTTCCTAACACGCCAGCTAGGAGTTCAAAAAGCCTCGCCTTTTATCCTGGGCATATATTTGGTTGTTTATAAAGTGCAGACTTCCTTATGCTTCAAGTGCATCAGGAGGATTTCTTAACTCTGCAGAAGGATCTGTTTTCAACTATATTCTTCTTTGGAAATTGGACTGTTTAACCAGTGTCTTTCACACTTCTTTTCTGGCTGCTATTTTTATACATTCAACCGCAGAAGAAATTCCCGCACACAGAAGCAAACAAAGAATTTTCCCCTCTGCTTTGTATTACAGAAAAATATCTCCGCAGGCCACTAATTGTCCATTAGTGCTAATAAGTGGCTAAAACAATATTAGGAGATAACCCGAGCAACCTGTCTTCTTTACTTTAATCTGCCGTACTGAAGTCGGGAAGGTTTTGACGAAGAGCCGAGCAGACGGGTCCGTGGAATCTGTGTACTAAACTTTTGGACTGTTGATTTTGAGGGTCACTTATCTAAGCTAAGTTCAAAGTGTCACCTGCTTTAATCCCTTCTCTGTCGCGCTCGGAGAGACTCCACACGGCACACGGTCCGCTTCGCACAGCGCCTGGAAAAATGTCGGTCTCCGTTCTCCCCCCCCGGCTTTTCCCTTCCCAAACGCATTAGGAATTTCTCCCCTCGATTCTAGAGACTGTTAGGAAAAACTCATTTGAATTCCATTATTAATATTTTCCGGGCATGCTCTTTTAGCGTGTCGTTTGAAATGTATTAGGATGAATTATATGTCTTAGGAAAAAGGAAAAAAAAAAACAGAAAAGAAAGAAAGAAAAAGAAGAAGAAGAAAAAAAGAAGAAGAAAAGAAGAAAAAAAGAAGAAAAAAAGAAGAAAAGAAGGAAAAAAAGAAAAAAAAAGAAGAAAGAAAGAAAAGAAGAAGAAAAAATAAAGAAAAAAGAAAAAAGGTGAAAAAATGAAGAAATAAACAAAAAAAGAAGAGTAAGAATAAAGAAAGAAGGCAAAAATAGAAGAAGAAAAAAGAAGAAAAAAGGGGAAAAAAGAAGGAAAAGGAAGGAAAAAAGGAGGGAAAAAGAAGAAAAGAAGGCAAAAACAGAAGAAGAAGAAAAGAATTAAAAAAAGAAGAAAAGAGGAATGCAAAAAAAGAAGAAAAGGAGAAAGAAGAGAATTTAAAGAGGGGAAAAAAGAAGAAAAAGGAAGAAAAAAAGGGGGAAAAAAAGAAGAGAAAAAAAGAGCAGAACCCGGAGAAACGAGGCCTTTTCTATTAAATAGGAACAAGATGTTCAAATATAGAATGCAAGAATTTGAAATCTGATGTTTTCCACTCTTGGATGCTGATGGCATTAAAAAATCCACTTTGCTGCTTCTGCAATTTAAATCCTTACATCCAAACATAAATTATCCAGAGGGATATTATTCTTAATTAAAATGCTCTTTCCGGAAGGAGTTGTTTTTTAACTTCGCTTCAGTTTTCCCGAAGATTTTTCTCTTCCCTCCGATTTAACATTTCCATTAATTAAGCTGTTCTTAAGCCATGTCTTGTAAGCGCCGTGGGTTGGCGTTTCAGAAACTTTGACAGAAAACAGCCCACTTGTTTTGTTTTGTTTTGTTTTGGGTGAATGGTTTTGGTGAAGACGCATAGTTTTGAAACAACTCAGAGGGAATGGAAAACCCGGAGTTCTTCTGACATGTCAATGAATACACAAAAAGCCCCCATGTTTTTTCAATGAGCTCTTGAATGTGGAGCTACACGCTAAGGCTTCCGAGGGGCAAACCAAAATTTCTGCAGCTCCGGATGAATTCGGGCACCAAATGGATAAATGGAGCTGTTCTCACAAGTGAGGAACCCTCACAGATTTCAACAAAGATGAGGAGGACGGCTCTCGTTCACCACCTCTAAAACTCACTCCTTTTGCTCTCGCTGCCTGAATGTGACTCTGGGCACTTGGGCTGCCAGTTGAGTTCAGCTGTTTTACCATTTCCTCTTAGGGAAGAACTGGAGAAGCAGGAAAACGACTTCTGCATTCAGTGAAATAAAGGACTTCAGGCATTTGGTGAACTTCAAAAGGTTTGAGAGCAGTAGGGCTAGCACACCTGCTTTATGTTAGATGGTCCGGAGGCAACCACTTCAGCCACTCAGCCCTGGCCCTGCATTCTCATAATGGGCCCCAGAAGGGCTCCCATTGCGTTTCTCCATTGCCACAAACCACCTCCCATCACCAGGAGAAAGGGGACTCAGCCACCAGTCGCCACGTGCTGGAGGATACTAGGAGCAGAGCGGGGCACCTCCAGGCTCGCACTGCCACCAGATCTTACACTCTGCCATTTGGAATGCACCTTCTTTTTGGTGTTTTGCTTTGGTGTTTTGTCTTCCTGAAGCCCACCCCCTTGTCTGTTCAGGTGAGAGAGACCAGAAAGCTGGTGAGGAAATGAAATTCCTGGTAAAAATGAGAAAAGGCAAGAGAAATCACCTTCTTTCTCTTATGCCAGCTGGCACATTCTTTAGAGAAGGACGACAGGGGGTTTTTCTGTTACTCAGAACTGGTAAGCATGAGGGGTTCACTTATACACGTCATGACTTCTCATCAACTTTTCTGTTTGATGGGCTCTCTAAAGCACCGGGATCCCAGCACAGTGGGAAGCTCTCTTGAGCTATCCAACCTCCTCTGCTCCTAGGCAATTGCCACCAAATGTATGTTAACAGATGGAGAAGGTGAAGGGGAGCTGGGGGCACAGGCACAACTACCGGAGTAGGTATATCTGCTAAAAAGTTCTAGTGGCTTCATTGACTTTTTTTTCCTCTTCTACTTCCTGAAAGTAATTTCTGAATCAATCACTCCACTATCAGCTTGCTCTAGAGATGGATGAGTAACACTAGTGAGATAAAAGAGTCAAGGCTCCCTTTCCCTTGAATTGGCTGCTTTTTGTTAACAGTATTCTGAGGGCCATTATTTCCCATAAAAGACATCTGGAAAATCATCGGCGTGTGGTGGAGAAAGTGGCTGCTCTGCTTTGTACTCCCCTTTGATCCAACATGGAGCACAACTCACTGCCTTCTGAGATCAATAGCTCCCATCCTGGGGCATTTTTCTTTCTCATCTACCGCTTCTGATTTGAACCACTTTAAGAAAACATGAATGTCAACTTTTTTTTGGTTGTTGAATGTGTGTGTTTATGGATTTGTGACAGTAATGCTAGTGCCAGGAAGAGAATGGCATGGACCAGCTGCATGCCCCTGGTGAGTACCACCAATGGAGTCCTTCTTCTAAGCTTGTTTAGCTTCACTTTTGTCATACCACACAACTAAAGATGCAGAAGCATACGGGTGGCCGTAGCCTCTGGGGAATTGGAGAGAAAAGTGTCAGCTGTAGCTTGAGTCCAAGCTGCCTACCCTGTAGAGTGAGAGGATCAAAGTGGCTTTAGACTGCAAGCAAAAGGTGTGTATGGAGGTTTGAATGGGAAGGGTTTTGTGTGAGCTCAAGTCTAGCAGAAATGCTAAATTGTGGTCTGGTCTTTTTAAGCAACAGCAGCCAATCTGTGGTGTATGAGCTTTGTCATGGAGAGGCAAATGGGGGCTGAAGCTGCTGCTGGAAAGGTTGAGTCAGGTGGGAGTATGGGCTGAGGCTCTGTTTGGGGATGGAGCCCTGAGGTCTCCATCACCGCATCCCATTGGTAGAGTCCAATGGTAGAGCCTTCCCACACTGGTAAAGCCTTCCCCGAGAGATATCTGTGTGGGTGAGAATGCCTGTGCTGTGCCTTTCCTCATGAAAGTGGCTCTTGGGTAGGCCCTGGCAGTACTGAGCAGTGACTGATACATTCTATGAATGGCTCAGCTGGATGGACTTTGAGATGTTTGCCTGCTTGATACCTCTGCTCTCCCACACTAATCCCTGTAGTATGCAACCTGACAGATCCTGCTAATACTAGTAGGATCAAGCACAGACCTACCAAAAAAAAAGAGAGGTCGTTATTTTCACAGGAACTGAAAGTTGGACCCTAAATCTTCAGAAGAGAGCAGTGCCTAGAAACCAGCTGTCTAATACATCTACTGTGCTAAACTTATAGCAGGGAGGGGAGAATAAAAATGTGTTTTGCAGTATAATATTGCTTTGTGCCTCCAAAAAGGCTTCTAATTTTATGTTTTAAAGGCAAACATTACAGCTAATTGAAGAGCAGAGAGGAAAAATGGATCTCCTTTTCTAAGCGCCAATAAGACTGGGTTCTGGGCCAGTGGTTCTGTGAGAGGTCTCCATTTACTACCTGTCCTAAACCTCAGGTATTTTAGAAGGAAAATGCCTGCCATATATTAAAGAGAAAAATCATTAAATGGATGTCAGAAAAAAAAAAAAAAGAGGACAGAGAAAACCCATATGACTGAATTTATGGCTTGCTTTAGAAGCACAAGCTAATGCTGAGAAAACATGAATGAGAACAAGGGGGCATCCAGGCAATGGAAAAAGTATTTTCCACTTGCTGCCTTCCCAGTGGTGACCTCGGATGAGGTCCCCTGGGTGGCAACACTGCTGTCCCATCCCTGTGGTCCCAACCATCCTCCTCCTGCGGCCTCTGCCCTCAGTACCCCCAAAATGGAATAACCCTCCTCCACCTCACTAGGAGTTGGATTAGGCCCTGTGCCCAGAACGTTGCTCAGTTTTTATTGCTACGTTGAATGCACCCATTTGCCTCTGGAGGAAATGGGGCTGAGCCTGAGCAGCCCTGAGCCAGCAGGAAATTCAAGGCTTTGTGGGTATCCGTGCAGGAGCCAAGTCAAATGAGCAAGAGGGAAAGGGAATGCACTCAGGGACAGTGGGTTTGGGTGGGAGGATGTAGGAATGAGGGTGGAGGGGACTTTCAGCCAAGGCCTTGATGGGAGCAGAGGTGTTTAAAGGGCCTGGCATTGCAACAGCCATCAGGTTGGTGATCTCCCTGGGGGTTTGAGATCTGTCCATAGGAAGACTTGCCCTATTCATCCAGTTCTGTGTTGTCCCAGCAGGATGGGCAGAGCTTGGAGCGAGAGGTCTCGCCCAGACCAGAGAGAGGAGGGCAGAAGGCAGGCAGAGATTTTGGCTTGGCACTGCTGTGAGCTCCCACTGAACTTCAGGCTCTTCTTTAGAACATTCAGCAGCTTTCTGGGGTACCCCTGGAGCACCCCAGTGAAGAGAGAAGCAGAAATGATCTCCTCTTACTGCTGCCCTTAGCCCTGCACCTTAGAAAGCTCATTTATTATTTTATTATTTATTATCTTTTTAAAGAACAAGAACACATACCTCAGAGGGCATCTACCCCTCCTGACACCTCTCATTCTTGTCTCCAATCTCAGCAGTGAGATGCTGCAGCCCTTGGGACCAGTCTCTCAGATGGGCTAAGCCAGGACAGGTGATGATTCTCGGCATTCTGCATGTGCTGAACACACATACTTGTGCCCACAGCAGATGCTGCACGGTGCTATTGTTTTTTGCTCATATCCCCATGTCCCAGTATACCACTCAGCACAAACTTTAGGGCTTTTGGGGGCCAAAACAATTAGAAAACACCAGTATGGAGCAGTGACTCTCCTTCACATTGTGGGCAGCTTAATGAAACTTAGTTTATTGCTACTTGTCACAAGTTTGGTCCCAGCTCAGTTCAAGTGTATGCAAGCTGCTGTGGGTGGGCTCATCCTTTCCTCGCCTTGCCTATCTGTGCTTAGCTCCTACTGTTTCCCTTTTGGCAGACTTTGCACAGTCTGGCTGAGGGGTGAACAGGTTCACCAGGCTGAGCCAATGGCAGACCAACCCTGTGCAAAATACGACCAAGGAGCAGGATTTTGTGTCAGCTCAGGTGGTGAGCTGACCACCTCATTGCTGGGTCCTACACCATCTGGATCATCTCCCTGACCTGAGAGTGTCTGTGCTCCATGATCAAGCCATAGCAGGCTGATGTCAATACCTTAACTACGTAGCCAAAGGATGCTGGAGGAGAAAGTGGGAGATACGATGGGTAAGAATCCTGCTCTAGGTTTGATGGAATGGGCAAACAGCTTGGGAGAAAGTAGATTAGCCAGAAATCTGGCACATGGTCTTGGGCACCTCACCTATCCCTGTGCTGCCTTGCCTCCACCGTTCTGCACCATGACCACAGGAGAGGCAGGACCAGCCTCACATCTGGGTTGGATGCTTCACACAGTGGTGCCCTGTCACAGTGCAGCCTCTGGTCTCCATCACAGCCCTACTACTATTAATAATCCAGAGGATTAGAAAGATAAGCCAGTTACAGAAAGACTCAAGCTTGTCAGTGCTGCCCACTGGCTTGTGGTATGTTATAGGTGGGAGAATGGCTTCATTCTGTTTGTTTACAGTCCATAACTTTGGAAACGGTCTAAGAGCTGCTCAGGTTTTATTTTGTTGCAGACCCCTCAGCGTAGGAGACATTTGTGCTGACAGAATTATCTTTTTCTTTTTTTTTTTTTATCCTGTTCCTTACAATAGTGCCTTTAACAAGAGCTGGGCTTTAATGGGCAGCTCAGCTGCATCCCTCCCCCTCAGCTTGGGGGAGATGTCTGACCAGCAGCATAGAAGTAATAAACAGGCAGATCAGGCACATATATTTCAGTTACAAAGAAGAGAATTCCTGATAGTAGTATCTAGTATCTATTTAATCCTAAAGAGAGTAAAATATTTTATTTACACGTAGGTGAAGTGCAATAAAGTTCTGCCCTTTGCCTTTCCCAAGAGATGAACAGCAAAGGGCTGTGGTTGCCCTTTGGGATGCACCTGTCTGGACACGGGCTGCAGATGGGCTGGGGTCTGGCCCCACTGCACGATCATCCCTGGTGGGTGTGGGCTCCCCATGTTGATCCCAGATGGGATCACTATGAAAACCTATGGGCTTTCACTGCAGTGAAATGGTTGTTAGCTACACACTGGAGGATGTAATCAAAGCAATCTGTGCGTGCCCTTCTGGGGTTTGCTTAGAGGACATACTCAGGGTAGAAGGACAGCCCTGTACTGGCTGGTCTCTTACTAGGGACAGCTGTCCTTTTTTGATGCAATTTTGTGTGGATTTTGCCTCCTTCTTGTTGCAAGATTTTCTTTCTTCTGCATGAAGACTCACTGTTTTCTGCTTGCGGATGGGGTAAAAAGTCATAGAATATCTTGAGTTGGAAAGGATCCTTGAGGATCAAGTCCATCTCAGCTCATCAGGAAACTCGAAAGTAAAGGATGGGAGTTCTGAGAGCCAACCCTTTGCTGTCCCTGCAGCTGAAAGTCCATGTCACACTTAGCAAGCAAAACCAAGGAGTAGCACTGGGCTCTGCCTATCGTACATGCAGAGCATCCCAGGAATGGCTGGAAGTGCAATTGGAGGCATTAGTGAAGTCAAGCAGAGAGCTGCTCTTCCCTCAGAAAGGAAAATCCAAGGCTATATACAACCATCCAGTTCCTTCCAGCTGCAGGACCTGCCTCAGCTTTGCCCGGGAGCCAAATTGCAACTCACACACACTTCTCTGTTTCTTTTTTCTTTCTGCTGCCGTGCTTTAGCACAGGAGGAATCCAGGAGAGGTGCTGTGAGTGGGGAAGGCGGGCTGAGATGTAGATAGAGAGGTTTGTGCAACAGATGTTACCTGGGAGCAGCACAGCCACAGCGTGGGCTTGAGCCTTTCAGTGCTGCAGGACAAACAACCTGCCAGCTGTGCCAGAGAGTGGGGCTGGGCTGCTTGCCATGGGAAGGGAGAGAAGAAAGAGAAGGAGCTGGCAAGGAGTGCACAGTGGCTTGGCTCACTGCTCCTGCTGCTGCTGGAAGACTTCTGCTGGAGGAACTTTTCAGTCTGATGTGGCACCTCTGCTGCAGTATTCAGCTGTAATAGAGATCTCAAAAACATGTTGGGAAAGGATAAATGGGTATTGAAATGGGAGAAACTCGGTTGCCAAACATATATTCCCAGGGAGGGATTATCTGGTGTCTAGTCTAGTGAACGTCTTGCTGTATACGTAGCTTTTCTAATGGTGAGCTCATCTGGGCTCTCTGATGTCCCGTAGTGTGGCTGTGTCAAGTGAGGGCACTGATTTCTTCCTTTTCCAGGCAGCAAAAGAGCTTTGTTTCTGTAAGGCTGCCAAATCTGGTGGAAGTGGGACAAAACATCCTACAGCTGTGAAGGGAGACAAAGAGACTAACAGAAAAGCAGCGCATGCAGAACTCACCTACTTTCCTCAGGGAAGCAAGCTGAGCACTGGGATCTTGTCCTGGAGAGGATCACACCAAGCTGAACTCCTTGGCAGTGACCCCAGATCTCATAAGCTCTGATGGTGTTGGCACAAGTGCATCAATGAGCTCAGGTGTTCTTTGCTATGAGAGTGGTGAGGTGCTAGAACAGGCAGGCCAGAGAGGCTGTGGATGCCCCATCCCTAGAGGTGTTCAAGGCCAGGTTGGATGGGGCCCTGGGCAGCATTAAATGTGGAGGTTGGTGGCCCTGCATGTTGCAGGAGGGTTGGAGACTTGTGATCCTTGAGATCCTTTCCAACCCTGGCCATTCTGTGATTCGATGATTCTGTTCTCTGGTGCACCACAAAATGCTGAGCCTGGACCCAGGCCTCGCTGCACCCCACAGCATGCAGGCATTGTGTTTGCAGGCTGTCCCCCAGGGAGCCCTGTGGGACCCTTGCAACCAGAACAGTGTTTACATGAGCAGGGAGGCACTGGGGTTTTTGCACTGGGATTTGGGAATGTTCCCCCCCCTCCCCCCAGCTCTGTTCCTCCTGAGTAGTTGGTCAAAAATATTTATCAAGGGCTAGAGAGGAAACCTGTGTGTATTATACCCCAGACCAGAAAGCCAGAAAAAATCTCCCTGAAACCACAGGGTGAGGCTGGCAGCTTTGCAATGCTGATTTACTGGTGGCTTAAACAAACTGAGGCAGATTTGCACTCCTCCTCTCTCCTCCTTTGCTTCCATCTCACACTGTGCTCTGCAGGCAGATTTAGCTGTGTGACTGCCCCTCACTATGGACTCACTTGGGCTCTGCCCACAGTCAGGGGCATGAGCGCTGCGTTTCCCAGAGTACCTCAGATGGCAACCATTCCTGACAATGGCCTTTTCTTTCCTTCCCCTCCCTCTGAAGGAAGAGGGAACAGAAGGTGTAGTTTCCTCATCAAGCTGCTGAGTTAATTGTCCCCATCCAAGCTCCCAGGCTGCAGTCAGTGAGGGGAAGGGTGCTCAGCTCTGACCCCATTTCCTTTCTGGTGACGTTAATTCGCTTGACCTCGTGTCTGCTGAGCTCGTGCTCCCTGGCAGCTGACAGGCAGGTGTGAGGCAGGCAGGAGGCTGGAGAAGGAAGGGCAGGTGGTCCCCAGCACAGCTGCTTGCTCAGCACGTGGGAGAGAAGTGCTCCTTGCTGAGGATCCGCTCTTGAGGTTTGAATTCGAAGATGGGAATCTTGATCTGCTATTCCCTTTCACTGTGCTGATGAAGTGCAACCCATGCATGGACAGTGGGTCTCCTGGAAAGTTGTATCAGCCTCTTCTGGAGCAGCCTCAGCTCTGCATCCAACAAGGAAAGAAGTCATTTGTTTCTGTCGGGTGATGAAGTCAACACTCAACTCAAGTTTGTGTCAGTCCATCCGAGTGCTCCCTCATTTGCTGTCTCTCTTCCTCCTTAAGGCCGAAAAAGGTGGTTCCTGCTGTTCCTTTGGAACCCATTTCCCCAACTGCCATCCTTCACTTGTATGATAGGGTGATGAGAGGTTCAAATAAGCTGTGTAGAGGATGAACAGGTGGGCAGCTCTGAGCTGCTCTGCAAGTGGGATCTGTGGTGGCCACACGTCCTGCCAGGTGCCATTGATCTCCGTTGGAAAGGGGTGAAGTGGCTGCTTGTCAGTTACTGGAGCTGTGATTGTTTTCCTTTGAAAAATGGACAAATCTTGTGAACGCAGCTCTGTTGGTACTGGTGGGATTCCTACATCCCAGATGGCACCATGGAGTGGGTTGGGCCGGTCCTTATGGGGCTATTGGTGCAGCGAGCACCATTGCCATCACTTTCAATAGGGAAAGGCAAAAGCTCCAACATTTTACTGAACTCCTCTGTGTGGAAATCACACCACAGCTCTGATCTCTGTGAGATGACTTTACTGCTTGGGCTTACAATGCCTCTGCACCTCCAGGTTAGTTCATTGCCGGAATAAATTCTGTGCCTAGAATGTGTCAACAGCCCACCACGATCATCCTTGAAACCCAAACAAAAATGAATCTTTGCTTTCAGGAGAGAAATTCAGACCTTTTAGATGAGTGAGCAGGAGAAAAGATGAGCATCAATGCTCTCCTCAAGTCTCATTTGTTTTCTTTTCCTGCATCTTGGAATAGGGCCCTTTCCTCTCTGGAAGATGCCTTCACTAAGTTCAGCTTTCCCAATTCTGAATCTCAAGAATGTGATAAACCTTAGTTGATTTTTCCAAGCAGCTTGAACTGGTGTCAGGACCATCTGCTCTCCAGGTCATTAGAAGAATTTGCACCGTAAAGCTTTGCCATGTGTTCTCTGCAGATTACATACACCTTTGGCTGCGCTCTTGTTGTTAGCTGCTCATTATTGGTTGGTTTGAAAAGCTTTCCTTATAAATGCCCTGTGTCCCAACCACACGTGTTGTATCAGTGGTTTTATAATGACCCATTTGGAATTATTTAGCCAGGGAACCTTGCAGTTTTTCTTTTCAATGTGTCCTTATAAGATGCCCAACTTCTACAGTTAGTCTGTGAATGTACCCACACTATTAGATCCACTTGTTTATAATAGCAACCAAATGTCTTCAAATATTCAAGCCTCCTTTTATTTTTTACAGCACTGGCAATAAGCCTTTACATGTTAACTCTTGGCCTCTCTGGGTAACCTCTTATTTAAAAGCAACTTAATTGACTTTACCAGGCCTGGGCTATTTTTCATTTCTTCCTAGAGGACTCATTACTGGAGATGGATGTTTATAAACTGGATCTGGATCCTTCTCTCCCTCTCTCTCACACACAGACACACACACACTCTTTTACCCCTTCCTGCCTGTTTACACCAGCAGTCCACAGCCATATTCATGCCTTCATCTCGCTTGGCTGAGGTTTTGTAGTGATGAGCCTGTGTTAAAAAAGGGAAAAAACAAAGCCTAGCATTTAAATGCTGAGAGGGAAAAGGTTAAAATGCTCAATGGTTTGGGGATTTGTGTGTCACTGAGATGGACTGAGTTAGAACAGAAATTTGATTTCTTGATACAAGTTGGTTTTATACAAGTATACATATATATATAATACATATATATTTGGATGTGTTTCTAAGATGTAAAAAAGGTGAAATACAGAGGTAAATGGGATCCTATGTTATTTTTTCTTCGTTCTTTGCCTTTTGGATGCAGTGCTGACATTTTTACTCAAAAAAAAAAAAAAAAAAAAAAAGAGATGAATTGAGAGATGAATCAAGCCCCAGACTCCGGCGTAACAAATCCTCAGAAGTCAAGCATGCAATTACCTGTTAAAGCTTAGAAAGGGAGCACTTTTGGACACGTGGGCTTGCCTGTCTCTGTAAGCAGGACAAATGAGCAGCTCTTAATACCGAGTGCACCAGATGCTCAGCCCATCCCATGCAGTGGGTTTCATGGTGGCACTGAACCTCCTGTGATCCCCTTAAGTTACCCTTGTGGTGCAACTCTGTCCCTGGTGGGGGTTAATCCCAATGATGTATGCTGACAAAAGGCTCTGGGCACCCATACATTTGTTGGGTGGCACCTTTTCCTAGCAGGTGTGCAGCCCCCGGCCGTGTGCTCCATGCTTTGCACCCACCTGGGTATCCGTTGAGGTAGGAGAGGCAGCAACACTGATTACATCACATTCTTCATCCTTTTTTCCCCCGGTTTCTTCTTTGTACCTGATTAATCCACTTCTTGTCTGTGAGCTTTATCTCATGTTAAAGATCTGATCTGAGCTGTGACACCTCTCAGCCTGGTAGAGAATGCTGGGAGGGCTTTTCTGCTGACCCACGCTCTCCCTGGGACCAATCAGTTACATTTACTGGGTTTTAGACGAAACCACAATGGAAGAATGTGGATTTTGAATAGTTCTCCTGTCACCTTTCCTGAATTTAATCCACACATATTATTTTGTACTCTTTCTCTTTTTTTTTTTTTTTTTTTCTATTTTTTCTCCTATTTTTCTCTGTTCTCCTTCTCCCTCTTTTTAAACCTCTCTTGCTCTTCACTAGTTCCCTTAAGTGGGTAGCATCTGCCAATTTTATTAATGGGCTGTGTAACCCATTTACAGGGCCGTTAATGCAAATATTAAATAAGACCAGGCCCAACAAAAGATTCTTGGAGTACTCTGCAAGATACCTCCCACAAGTGTAATACTTGGCTTGCAGCCTTTCTGGCAGGTTCGAATCCGCCAAGCAATGTTCGTGTTATTATTATTATTGTTATTATTATTGGCATTAGGAGATAAGCAGAGAGCCAAGCCAAAAGGCAGCTTTTGTGGCGATAGGCATGGTGCACACATGCTCTATTTATGAGGACACAGCAGAATCCCAGCGTGATGGGGGTCCTGGTTTTGTCCGAAAGCTGCATAAAGAAGAGGCCTGGGGTGGCTCCACTATGAAAAGAATGACCTAAATGAAGGATGAGAAGAGTGACAGTGGGATCAAGGTGCTGCCAAAGGCTTTGCCCTCTGACAGTAGCCATGCAGTGGTCCACGCTGCCTCTCAGACAGGTAGCGCTCCTCTCCATCTGCTGGCTTTTCCCTTTCCCATTAACCACGAGTGCTGGATACCTTCCTGATCAGCCCAGGAGGGGCATGTTCTCAGATGTGCTTCCAATGCCCGAGGTTGCCATTTTTGTAAATGTAAAATTGAGCATCTTAAGTGTGTGTGTGTTGGGGGGGGGGGGGGGGGGGATGAACAGAAAGCTATAAACCAGCCCTTGTCTGCTGGGCTGCTTGGTAGACAAGCAGAGTGCCTGATATAAAACATGAGCAGAGGGATGGAGCTGACCTGCCAGCACTTTGCACCAGGGCTTGTTTCTGCTGCCCTGTTACTCGCATCAATAACCAGGCTGAGTTTAAGATTTCTGAGTAGATCTCCAGCTGCTGCTCAAATGGGAAGGTTGGAGAGGTGAGCACAGCATACAGTAGATGGTAGCACAAAACTGCAGGTGAGCTGCAGAGAGCAGGGGGAGGACACAATGAAATGCTGATGGGAATCACTCTGATGGGTGACTTTCTGTAAGAAAGGCTTGAGTTTCGGCTTGCAGCCCTGGGATACCAGTCCCAACTTCACCTTTAGCATTCATTAAACACTGAAGCTAATGAAGTTAATTGCCCGTATATGCAAAGTGAGTGCTAGATACGTGCAGAGGTATTTGCACTTCTGTCTCCACATTTGGATGTTTGGCCCCTATGCATGCAAGCTTTATTTCTATACCAACAGGCACATGAGCCCTCTGGATGCTGCAGGTTTAAGGCCTTCACTTGCATTTCAGGAGACCCAACCTGGCACGTGTGCATAGGGTGGTTTTATATATAGTCCCCTTTCCAGGTGCATTTACCACAATGTGTATGCAGATACAAGAACCCCTATGTGACTCTATAGGGAAAACAAAGTCTTTTTGTTACTTTTAAGCTCTGCCTGAGCAGTTTCAGTGCTCCCAACCAAGCAGTGCTCCTGGCAGACCCTGAAGTCCAGGCACAAAACAAACATCAATGGTTAGGGGCTGGAGGGTTGGGGGCTGGGGGGGTGTGGGGGGAAGAGGGAGACGTTTCCATTGAAAGGGAGAAATTTCTGACCACGCTAGTTTTATTGGCCTGCAGGAACCCTATAGATTAACAACCAGCAATCTCCCCCCAACACACACACACTCCTTCACTGCCACCCACCCCCACTCCAACCCGGAGACCTTAAACAATCCGGTAGAAGGTGTGACTTCAAACTTGGTGGTAGGGTAAAGAGAAAGGAAGCCAGAATGTAAGCATTTGTGTGATGTGATTATTCCCAGAAATGCCTCGACATCTCCCCGCTGTCCTGCACGGCTGCCAGCAGTGCCTCCGAGCCCCGAGCTGAGGTGCTGATCGTGGACTGCAGAGACACCGTGATACCTTATCTGGGACACGCATTGGGTCCCCTCGTAGTTACAAACGGAAATAGGGCCGGTAGCCAACCCAGCTGCTGCCAGGGGCACCACGGCCTCCATGAGACCCTGTCCGCCGCCAAGGTAAAAGGGATCCCCCGCTCCCACCCTCCCCTCCGTTGCAGGCTGTAGGACTGCGCCCGGGGTTGTAGGGTGGGCGTGAGTGGGGGCAGGGGTGCGTGAGTGGGGGCACCCCGGTGGGTGGGCACGCGTGGGGTTGGCTTGACGTGCGTAGGGTGGAGCCGAGGGGGTGGGCACGTGGCCAGGGGTGCATGGGTTCCGCGCCAGGGTGAGGAGGGTGCTGGGGGAGCCGTGGGTATTTTTGGTGGTTGCCTCTGGGCTTGCTGCATTCCAGGTGGCTGCGATGGGCAGAAGGGCTGGGGCTGCCCCTGGCCTCCTTTGGGTTTCGCATGCAAAAATGCCCGAAGATGCTGTGGTAGAATTCATCTCATCACTTCGCCAAAGCCTTATTACTCATGTATCCACCTGAAGTGATGCCCGGTTTTCCAGCTCTGCGTCAAATAAGAAAAACAATAAGCTTATTCTCTCTTATTCCTCCCCGCACACTTTTTTTTTTTTTTTTCCCCAATTTAAATGATTTCATTTACAGGGGAGGTGGAAGTGGGAGAGGGCTAATGTAGAACAGGTGTTTTGATTTCATGTTACTCTTTGAAAGGCAAATCTTGCCATTTGGACCCTGTATTCAGCCTTGGTTGGCAAAGAAAGTAATAATAGGAATTGTTTAGGAATTGATCAAAGGAAAACCCACCCCCTTCCCCGCCTCCCCTTTCCTGCATCGTCGGTAGGATCTGGCACTCCTTGATTGTTGATGGCACAAATTTTCGGGACTTTTTTATTTTACTTTTTTTGGTCCGTTGTGTTTTCTAAGATGCCTTAGGGGCGATGTGCATCAGTAACTTGTCCCGCAGTTCTGCAGGGCTGCTTTTTCCGTCTGGACGACTGCAGGAATGGAGCAAACAGGGGAGGAAATAGACAGAAAAGAGCTCAGCCCCGGTGGTGTCGGGGTCTCCCAGCTCTGCGGTCTCTACTGAGAAACTGGGGAAGCTGCACCGGAGCAGAGCAGTGCTCTTTCGGGGCTCTTTTCTGCAGCTCAGCATTTGCAGCTGCCCACGTCCAAAAAATCGCTCTACAGCAATACGTGTTTCTTTTCCCATTTCTACCCCCCTCCTACCTCGGAAATCGTGAGAACCATTATTCCTACAAAGCACAGAAGGTGGCGAAGAGAGGGGTGCGGAGCTGGGAGGTTTGGGATGAGCCCCACCGCCCCCAGACAGAGCCCGTGCACAAGGCAGTAAGGGAGGGATTCAAGGGCCGTTTTCTCCCACTTTAAGATCTTTTAAAATCCTTTTCCTTTTTGCCGGAATAACCGCGTTTCGATGAAATTCGCGTCTCCCGAGTGATGCATCCCTGCCCGTTCGCAAATCCTCAAATTCTTAAAGCAGTGGGTCGGGCTGGGATAGATCGTTACGTGGAGGGGGAGAGGAGGGGGAGAAAGAAATCCTTAGAGCTCCTTATGAGCAGTGTCGATTGGGAATAAAAACGGTGACTGGGGAATTAACATCGGGGTAGAAACTCACGTAGCGCTGGTTCTGCTCGGGGTTCTGAACGCGGCTCAAACGCAAACATCCGCATTTGACGCCGGGATAAAAAATGGATTAGAGCTCCTAAGCACTGGTTTTAGGAGTGGATGCCGAAGTTAACCAAGAGTCGCACAACTCAAGTACCCGATCGCTGCGATCGTTTGGTGCCCCGGAAGGTTCGGGGCTGACCGCGTCTCCGCACACAGTTCTCTGCAAACCCGCCTCTCTCGTCCCTGCTGCCCGAACTCCGCGGTTGGGAGGTTCTGTTCGTGGAGCAGAGATCAGTTCCCCCGTCCTGCCCTTTGTGAAGCTGCCCCATCCCGCAGCACCAGTCCGGACTGACCCAACATTGGCCACGAAGCCAAGGGAACGAACCGGGCCGTTCCTCCTACGGCTCTCCAGGTGCTTTCGAAGCTTGGATTCGAGAGCAGGACTGTGGGGCGAGGGGCTGGGAGGGGGCTGCCTTGCGGCTAACAGCGCTTTTGAAGCGGCGGGGAGGAAATCAGGAATGAAACATCTTCTCTCCGAGCCGGAGAAAGCCCTGCGAAACCTCCTCGGACACTCACAGCTCTCCTGGCCAAAGGCACGGGCGGGTTCGCTCCAGCAAGTGCAATGCGAAAGCTCCCCGGCACGGGAGGCATCCGTCTTTTAAATTACGGAGAAAGGAAAAATGTGCCTGTCTGGAAAAGGGGGAAATTGAATGTTTTAGTTTTTTTCCTCCTAAAGGGAAAAGATGATTTTACTCTCGTGCTGAAGCCGCTGTCATTTGTCGCACGACATTGTCACAGAATTCGTAGCAATCCCGATTCGGGTTTTTGGCACCGAGGCCGTGGCAGCCCGACTCCGCGCCGGCGGAAACAATACAATAAAATCAATTAAGACATTAAAAGAAACGAGCAAACCAACAAGGAGCAAAGCCCCGTCTCCCACCAAAACAAGCCCCCGATGCACCAATTCCACCGATGCGAAGTCAGTAAAGCTGCATTCGCCGCTTGGAACAGAGATGTGGGGTTTTTTCTCTCCGCTTTGTGTGTTTAGAAGGAATCCTTTTCTCTCCCATGAAACACACGCAGACAACCCGAAATTTTTTTCCCTCGTTTTGAGGGGTGCCGCTCCGACGGGAAGAACGAATGTGATCTAAAAGCCGCCGTGCGCAGCCCGAACAATGGGAGCCATAAACGAGACGAGGATAAGAAAGTTGTCGGGAGGCACTAAGAACCACAAACACTTTTTTTTCCCCCCCTAACCATACAATGTGGAAACTCTTAAAGGGCGCTATCTGTAGACATCTTGCAATCACTGCTCTTCCTTGTCATCTGAAGGAGAAAGGGGAAAATATATTAAGTGAAGACACACTTTAAAATTACTTATACATTTTAAACATGCTGGCAAAGAGAACTGCCTGATAAACTCTTGCCCAGATTTCCTTTTTTTTTTTTCTTTTTTTTTTTTTTTTTCCCCTTTCTTTTTTTCTGGGGTAAATTATTTCAAGTTGCTACACAAATATCTCCCCCTCTCACCCCTCCATCCCCCCCCCCTCCCCTTCCATCTCCTGTTCCCCGATTTCTGGTTCAAACGAAAGCGGGCTGGGACAGAGCCGATTCTGCAACACCGACCGACTGAGCTGCCCCCCGCTTTTTAGAGAGGGGGAAAGTGAATGCGAAGCTTTGATTTGCTCGTCGCATGGGGGTAAATACCCGATAACTCTCCCCGCAGCGCCTGGCTTTGCGGCTGGGATCGGTACCGGCCGTGCTCGGGCCGTTTCCCCGAACTAAAATAGCCCCAAACAGAATTATTTCCCTCCTAACGAACTTCCGAGCCCGGACTCCCGTGGCTGGCTGAGAGGCTTCAGCCAACAGCACGTTGTTGCCTGTACAGCTGCCAGCTCGAAACAATTCCAGCGGCGGAGATTTGGACCGAGAATTAACGGAGCACAGTTTTCCCACCGTGCGAACGCCCTCTGAGCCTCTAGAAATGGGATTCGCCCGGGAGAGAAGAGCGATGCTAAAAGGAAGGGAGGGCCTGGGTGTTTATTTGCTCTGTTTTTCGTTTATCCGAGATAATCTCGCTCTGTTTTTTCGTTGATTAACAAAAATCAGGGATGGACCCGGGTTCGGGGTACAAGGAGATCGGGGTGCGCTCCCAGCGGGGACAACCCTTTGTGGGGAGGAAAAATAGGTTTTGCTCCGGCTCTGAAAAGCCTGGGCAGGATCCGGCCCCCTCGAGCAGCGGGCTCCCAGCATCTTCAAACGGCGTCCATCGCACAACCTGGGGGTAGAGGGGGGACTTTTTCCCCCTAAGTCTCTTTCAAGCTGAATTTATGTTTGTGTGATGAAATGCCCCTCTGTGTTTAACATTCCCAATGATCATTTGTTTCCTTAGCTCCATTACTCCTTTATGAGAGCGCCTTTCGCCCGGGCATGTTTAATCATAACCGCTTACGCAATATTTTCTTTGGGATAGATTCACTCAACCTTATTACATATCAATTATTTCCTTACAACTTCGTTCCACACCAGCTGCTTTGTTATCTGGGCCTGCCACCCCCTACCACCCCCCCGCCCCCCAACCCCCCGCGTGTGATGGGAAGGGAGGGAGACGTTTGTTTTTCCTAGGATAAAATACTGCTAATAATAATGCAGATTGAGTGGGGGGACGGGGTGGGGGACGAAGCCCCGCAGCCGGCCCGAGCTGCGTGCACGGTGCCGCCGGGGCTGCCGGTGGCACTTTTGGGACCGAGGAAGGGCGCACGGGGCCGCAGCCCCCTTCGTAGCTCCCGGACACCGCACTCGAGGTGGGCTGGGGGTGTCTCCCATTCCCCTACCTTCGCGCGAAGCTCCAAGGCGCTGCGCCGTGCTTCGCGCCCGATTTTGGAGCCGTTCCGTGCTGCCTTGCGCCTCCCAGGCTTCGTGCTGGCGAGCAGGAGAGACTTCCAGCTTTACAGCTCCCCGGAGTACTTTTATCCGTTCTCCTCCGACCGTCCTGCAGCCACGCGCCTGCAAAGGACATTTCGAGTCCATTTGAGCTCTCTTCCCACTCCCTTCTTGGGTTTGAAATATTTTCAGTGTAAGTTTTATCATGATTTTACATCGTAAACACACCGCCAGACTTGGCTTCTCTCTTGCTCCTCTTTCACTGATTCGGAGCTCGTTGGCTTTCCACTAGCTCTGCCTTGGGGGATCCCCCCAGCCCGGCCCGGCTGTCCCCAGGGATGCGCAGAGGCTCCGGCCCCGGGGGGGGGGAGTCTTTCCTTCCGTGTCTGGTGGGGGGGGGCACGAGGGAATATTCCCCACAGGGGGCAACGGGCAGGGCTCAGTCCCTCATCTTCCACCACGACACCCATCCCCAGCAGCTCTCATCCCCCCCTCCTCTCTCTACAACCCAAAATTCAAGGGGCAGCGTTTCGTTTGTCATCTATAGAATCTGCAACAAAATTTAGATTTTTTTTCTCCTGGTTTTTTTTTTTTTTTTTTTTTTTTTTAATCACTCTTTTTTCTTTTTTCAACCCCTCTCTGCTGCCAAAGAGCTCAAGACTGTTCGGTTAAGCAGCGCCTTTATAGGGGAAATATATATATTCCTTTACGTGAGCCATAAAGCCGTGATCGGAGCAGCACAAGGGGCCTGCGTGTGTCCAGCCACGAGCAAAGTGGGGGATACAGGGGTCTGGAACACGGCAGGATCCAGGGCCACGCAAGAGATGTTGGGGACCTGGGGGGTCAGTGCCACGTTTCCTGGCTCTGCAGGATGGTCTCTCCATCATCTTTACACACACACATGCATTTGTGAACAGATGACTTGGCACTGGCGAAAAACAATTAAAATAATGCCTCTGCCTCTGGCCAGGCCTGTGTAAATATCTCACTCTCCCACATGCCCCCGTAGCTTTTCCTGATGCTGTGTTACTTGATCACAAATACATAATTTGTGAGAGTGTGTGTATACACAGAGCTGCTTTGATCTCTGCACAGGAGTGCCCCCCCCCCCTTGCATTTGGAGGGACTGCTGCCCTGAGAACAAAAGCAGAGAATAAAAATGGTCAAATAACACATTTTCAAATGGGAAGCGTGTGTCGGTTTCCTCGAGTGGTTCTGGCACTTGGGGTTGGGGAGGGGAGGAAAAAAAAAAAAAAGAGGGACTTTATTGAACATATAAATTTAAATGTAGTTACTGCTAGCAGTTGCCTTATAAAAGGGGTCCATATAATCCACATTCATTTTTTTCCTGCAGTCCCCCGGCGCGTTTCCCAGCGCACCCGATCTCTTGGCAGGGCTGGCTGCGAGGAGAGGGATCGGCTGCGGCTGTGCAGGGGGAGATGTTTATTTTTCAGTCATTGTTGGCTCCCTCCCCTGGATTATTTTACTGCTGCAGATTTAAGCCCTCTACTTATTTTTGATTCTCTGGCAGCACTTTCTACGAGCGCTCCCAGCTCTGTGCTTTCTCCCTTTGCCGTGTCTCAGGGTGGTGAAATTACAGGGTATGAGGGAAATGTGTAAATTATAGGGTTTATTAAAATGTAGGCGAGCGCGGCTCTCTAGGCGAAACAGATGCAGGATGGCTTGAAGTCAGCCGGCCTGACAAACTGCAGAGCAGGGGAATCATTAGAGGGGCATTTCCCGCAGGGAGAGAGGAAGCGGCCCTGGGGTGGGGGGAGAGGCTCTCTGTAAGGGAGCCAGGTCCCCAAAGTGGGGCTGCACCCAGGTTTCTACCAACCAGTTGGATGGGGCCTCTGGGTGTGCATCCGTGGTGCCAGCACCCTGTGTCACCCCACTGCCAGTCCCACGGGGTCCCAGCAGTGCCTTCCCCCTCTTCTCCCCGCCTGGCCTCATAGGCGATGATTTATTTAGGCTAATTCTCAGTTTAAATTTTGGCTTCTCCGATATTAACCTCAGCCACTTTTATGTTAGTTCTGAGGCTGATGAAGAGACTTCGGGAGGGCAGCAGAAAGCTCTCTGAAAGATCTCAGGGGCTTGGGTGCTGAGAAACGCTCTCCTTCTGCAAACTGACAAGGAACGGGGCTGCAGTGGAATTAAAAA
Source organism: Lagopus muta (assembly GCF_023343835.1). NCBI lineage: Eukaryota > Metazoa > Chordata > Aves > Galliformes > Phasianidae > Lagopus > Lagopus muta. Next base: position 407,546 of record NC_064449.1, on the reverse strand, counting down.
ACGGGGAGAAAATCTACTGGGTGAGGTGGCTTTTGTGCTGCCCCAATTGCTTGAAGCCATTGCCATCCTGTGGAGGGCACAAAAGCGTTGTCACGGCAGGAGCTGGTCCATACTGTCACCTTTCAGACCATCCTTTTCCTGCATCTTCGAAGCCCCACAGTGTAACAGGAAGGTGTCATGGAGGTGACTTCTCAGCCTTGAGCACTGCTTCCTTCCATGCCTGAGGCTGCAGTGTCCCCATAGCAGTGTTTGCTTTCACAGAAAGCCATTAGGGGAGCAGGCTGTGCTGTGCTAGATGCCCAGATTACGGTTTGGCATATGGCAGCAAGGATTAAAAGCAGGTAGCAAGCCAGGCTCAGGCTGCTGGGACGTCCTCTGTGGATCCCCAATGGGCCAAGGTAAACAGTTGGAGCGCTGCTAGCTGCATTACGCTGCACTCTCTCCTGGGTTTTACCTGCCCTGCCATGCTGAAGAAGCAGCACGTAGCCTCTGAGCTGCAGAAAATCAGACTGAACTGCACGTGGAAGGGTCTTGTCTGACTCCCACAGTCGATCTCTGTTGTAAAAGATCCGTATTGGGAATTTTGGAGATGCTGTCTCATCCTGATCTGATGTTTGATGCGATCAAGTCTTTTCACACCGCTCTTTTTCCAGTACATTTCAGGGCTGATGAGGTCTTTATTTGTTCATTTATTTTGTTTGTTTTGGAGGATGTCTGGTCTTGGCAAAGCAGCAAAAGCTGACAGAAAGGTTAACAAAGGAAAGCATTATTTCCTAATCCCTTCACACACTCCCGAAGCATCTGAGGCAACTAAAACTTGGTAATAAAATGGTAGTTAGTAGGCACCCTCCTAAAGCTATTCAGTTTGGGGATTTCAAGCAGCCTGTCATTGGTTTAGCGTGATGTGGCTGTCAGTGTGCAAGGTTTCCCTCCTCTCTTTCAGTCCTTCCTGCTGTAGAGCTCCTCCAACATTGCTCTCAGCCTGTAGGCTGAATGCTCTTCTAAATTCCAGCTGCTCTTCTTCCTCCTGCTTGGTTTCCAGGTAGTAGAGTTGTGTAGGATCACACAGCAAGCAGTCCTTCCCCACACTGGGAGTGGAAAAGGAGACAGGTCTGGGTCAGAGAGACTGGGAGAGCAGCTGGATTTTAAATAGCAAGGGTGTGAAAGGGCTCAGACCAAATAGTGGGCAAGGGAAAAGAGGGCCCATCCGTGGGGAGAAGGGCAGTGCCTCCCTGCCAAGCCCTGGTCCTGCTCTGCGGAAGTCCTCTCTGCAGACAGACATAAGAACCATTGAGAGCTTTGTGCTCCCATTTGGTGAGCTTCCCTAGCTAACACGCCTGCGAAAGACAAGCAGACTTGCAAATGAAGGACTGTCAGAACCAGCTCCTCAGTTCAGATTTCTCTCTTTTTCAGACTAGGAAAGGGAGCAGAGAGAGGCTGGCTGGCGAATGCAGATGTGCCTAATGTGATGTGGAGAGAGTTTATGCACTCAACAGTCATATTCTCAGTGCAAATAGGGGTCTTTTGTGCTGTTTGATATTTCAGCAAAATCTTAAGAGGAAATGAAGCAAACCTGTCTGCATTTCCAGGGGGAAATGCTGCAGTGTGTGCTGGAATATCTCCCCTCTTTCCCTTGGACATCATGCTTCTTTTTACATTACTTTAGATTGTGGTACTGGATTCTCTGATTGTTACTCCTGGGATCCTGTTATCACTCCTAATAGGAATCCTCAATTGCTCTTACTGCTCTTTTTAAATGATTTTTTGAGATAGTGAGGGTGCCTCTCCTGCTGCTGGGGGAAGATCTTTGTGAAAAGTCTGTTCTTTGCCTCTCTGCTCCTCTTGACTGTATGTAACACTCTCAGTGCTCTGATTTCTGATACACACACAATGCGGTGAGCGCAATGCTGCTGCTTGGTGTGGAGAACCAAGGCAATGGAGTGGGTTCATGTGTTTGGAAACATGAGGACAGCCGGGTAGGCAGGAGCTATCATGTGTGAGGGTGATGAACAGAGCAGGGAGAGCAGCAGTACCAGGCTGGGAGGATGGAGGAAGGCAGGTGTCAAGTGCTGGCTCTCAGCTGCACACCAAGCTCGTGTTATTCCATGATCTAATGCCCAGGCCAGTCACCCCCTAGCACTGAGCATGGATGTTCCCCAACTAATGAACTAAACAAAGCAAAGGTGCGAGGTGAAGAGCCGTTGGTTAAAATTGTCCTGGTAGAGCTGTGGCTGCACTTGGAGGACGTGTAGGCAGTATTCCTGACTGATGTGACAGTCGAGAGAGGAGTGCACAGGGCTGGTTGTGTGCAGGAGGTGATGATAAAGCAGGCGAGACTCAGTGGGAGGGGATCCTGCCTTGCTACCGGGCAGGTCTGAGCTGCTGCTGTGGCACTGAAGTGGACTTGGACAGTTGCCTGAGCTCTGCTTTGGCAGGCTGTTCTTCCTGCTGCAGACCCATCTATCAGGCTTTGTTTCCATCCCTGTTCCAGCTTTGCCCATCTGTGTCACGTTCCAAGAGAAGAAGAAGGTCACGTACCCATCTGCGTGTTCTCTCTGATGCTGTCTGTCATGGAATGCATTGCATTTCAGCTGCCATCCCACCAAGTCCACTTCGCTGCAGTGCTCTGTGGGTTTCAAGTGTCTCAGATCTGCTGTCACAACAGCTTTGTGCTTCTGCAGGACAGAGACAGCTCTGCCCAGCTCTCTCCCACTGGGCTGAGGTGAGCTCTGGGGGTGTGAGGTTTGCTGTCCCAGTGTAGAGCTGACACACGGACTAAGCATGAGTGCTAGATTTACAGCTGTGTGTATGCTGATACAGATATTCACCATATCCTTTCTGCCTAAAAACAACTCAGCCCGTTGTACCAATCCCTTCTGAAACCAGCAAGGTTTCTGCTTACTGCTGTGGCTTCAGTTCCTCTTACAGCCGCTTGGGACTTGATATCTATTTTATAGGCAAAGACAGAAAAGCCTGAAGGATTTTATTGTGTGACACGGGGAGGACGGATTGAGGTGGGAATCCTGAGAATTCCCAGCCAAGGATCGGAGGAGGCGTAAATGAAGCGAGACCGGAGCAGGTTGTTTGGGTGGAGGGGCACTGCTGCTGGTGGGATAACAGCAAAAATGGTCCTGGCTTTTCCATTTGAAAGGAAGAGCAAGGATGTGGAAAGGGAAGAGGTATACGAGCCCACTGTGGGAGAGCAGAGGCTGAAAGGAGGCCCCAGCATGAATTCTTCCCTTCCCACTAACTTCGAGCGTTTTCTCTATTCTGTGCAGAACGTGATACTCTCTTAGGAGTGACCCCCCTGACCTCCCGCCTCCTGATAGGATGGCGAGTAAGTGAGTGCAAAATAAATGGCACCAAATAGACCTTTTCAAAGAGAACAGGGGAAATAAATCAGGTTATTCTGGTGCTGCATTGACAGCACGTCAAAACAACTCCCCAAAGCGTGAAACTTGGCTGGGGAATGGTAATTCCACTGCCATGATACTTACATGCCAGATGTATGGCTTATCATCGTGTCTGTCTGTCTGTCTACCTGTCTGCCTACCTGCTGTTTCTGCACTATCCATTTTTAGGTGCAAATAAACTGTTTATGATCTTACCTCCGGATCTGGAGCAGTAAGGGGGATCTAAATGGATGAGAATTACCCAAGGAGGAAATTCTGCTAGCTTGCAGCAGTTGGTGAATCAGCAAAGCAAACTAATCTGCTGCTTGGTGCTATGTGGGATCTGTGGCTGAATTTTACTCACAGCAGAAGTTCTCTTTGAGCCATGTAGATGTAAGGGTGGGTAGAAGGTAGTAAAGCCCTAATGGGTGCTGCAAGCCTGAGCTGCTCCAGGCTAGTATCACCTAGAACAACTTCCCACCTTTCTGAAGAGCAGTGACAAGCAGATCTAGAGCTTGTCCTGCCAGAAAATGCATTGCATTGTATTCTGCTGAGACCCAGCCTGCATAACGCACGCCGAAAATCATGGCTCAGTAATTCCGCCAGGAAACGGAGAAATGAAATCCAAACACAGTGAACACCTCCAAAGCCTTCAGCACTGATCTGTGTTGATCAGTAAGAGCTGATGAACGAGGTGTAAGGAATAGGGCCGGGGAGCTCCACGCCCTCTCCTATGTGGTTCTCTGGACATACATGGCTGAACTTGCTGTGTGCAAGAGTTTGTGAGATCGAATGCATTTGTGTGGATTTCATGCTTGTGAGCTTCATGGTTACCCCAGTGTGTGCAGAATAAAGGAGGCTTAGAAATGCTGATGAAGTTAGTTAGTATGCTGGAACATTCCTGTAGATTTCTATAAGTTCAGGAAAAAAAAAAAAAAAACAACTGTAAAAAGTTATATGTCCTAGTAATTTCCAGGGCTAACGGCTGAGCTCACTTCCAGTAGTGCAGCTGCTGTAAATTTAGACTAATTAGCAGTAGTCTGAGTAATCTGGGGAGTAGTAAATGTTTTGGCATTTGTATGCTTGTTTGTTTTTCTCTTTGGAGGATTAGAGGGAATATATCTGCGCTGCACATTGGGGCTGAGAGAGGGAGACAGGGGTTCTGTTGCTCATTTCAGACCAGATTTCCTGGCTGTGCAGCTCATGTCGGAGGACACGGGGCTTAGAACATGGCCAAGGGCTTGAGTGCACACACCCCCTGGATCCCAAAGGAGTCTCAGCCATTCTGCCCATCAGGTATTTGGTGTTGCTGAAGGCAGTCCCGAAGCCGTCTGGGCACTCTGTAGGAGTAGAGGTCTTAGGAGAATGATGTGCTATCAGTGAGTAGCAGAAACACCCAGATCAGGCAGGTGTGAGCTTCAACATGAAACTTCATACATAAAAATATTCTCTTTTCATATACTTTATGGAACGGGATTTTTACCTGCTTAAATTTAGTCACTGAACACCAGTTTGCCATGCAGGAAATCTGTCTGTCACCTTCAGCTCTTGGAAAAGACCGGTGCAACAGTAGCGCCCGTTCTACTGTATGCCTAGGATTCTGCTGCATGAATACCTTAATGATATAACCAAGAATGAACCATGTCCCCAAATATGTGTTGCACAGCAGGAAGCATGGAGGAATGCTTGGTTTCAAAAGTGTTGTACTTAGCAAGGATGGATGTGCCCTTGTTGCCTGTTCTGTGGGAGCTCTGAAGACCTGCCCAAGCTCAGAACCATGGCAATATGCTCACTGTGTGCATTAGCCAGAGCTGACAGTTCTAAACAACTGGACAGTTCAGGCTGTTAGTGTAGGTTCTATGTGCTCTATGTGGGTACATATGTAGGGTATGTAGGGTATTCAACTCTACCATTACAGGAAGTGTCTTTACACCCATTCTAGTCTCTCTGATTTGAGAGGGTTAAGCAACGGTCTGAATGTGTATCCAGTGAGGTGTGCAGGAGGGAAGGCCTTGCCCTCAGCCAGTAGCAAGGCAGGAGCAGAGCCCAGCTTTTGTAATTTCCCAGTCCCAGGGCTTCCACCTTGTTTATTATCCTAATGCCCCCCCCCCATCACCTTGGTTTATAAGCACCCTCTTCAAATAAAAGAAAGGAGGGATGTCACATGTGACTGCTCTGTGTGAGACTGCCCTGCAGTTGGATGTCAGAGCCCTGCTACTGGAAGGTGAGGGAGGAGTGACAGCGCAGGGAGGGACCACCTGCCTCAGTGAGCAAAGGCACTTGCAATTACAGGTGACCATGCAATAGCTGCTTAATCCAGAGGGGTCCCCAGAACATCCACTGCGTGCACTACAGGCCATAAAACACTTCCCAACACCCTATAACAAATTTAAGACCGTTAGTACAAAAGACCAAAAGCCACAAAAACTCTAACATGCAGGAGAGATCAAGGGCACTGCCAGTGTCCCAGCTCCCAGCAGTAGCAGGGAAATTGTTAGGTGAAAATGTCCAGATGATCTTAGGAAGTGGACCATAGCCCACCCTATGGAGGAAAGCAAGAAAACCTCACCAGTCCCTGCCAAATCTGACCCGAGGGGAAATTCTTTCCTGAATACAGGCCAAAACTCAAAGTAATTGCACATGTAGTCTTTAAAAATGGATTTTATTTAGGAGAAACACATTGTCATCATCATCCCATAAACTGCGCCAAATGTGTGCTAGGGACTTCCCATAGAAGTAGAAATCGAAAGGTTATTTTATTTCATTTTGTTTTGCACTGCTATGAGTAAGGTGCCTGCCACTGTGACCTGGCTAGAGGTCCCTCTGCAGGTACCTCAGCTATCCGGCATCTCGAGCTGCTTTGTTTCCTTGCCAGGGTCCCTGGACAGCTATGATACATTGGATTTATGGCTTATAATCAGTCTCAGTCTCTTCCTTCCTTTTGAAAGGAAGACAAAGCTTTTTGGAGGGTTTACTTGAGGTCCTGGCCTGAGGAACCCTGCTCAGAGTTGGTACAACTGCTGTGGCTGATTTTGAATAATGCAGCTGCTCTCTGCCATCGCTGAAATGCTCTGTGATGCCCAGGGCTTGTAAAAGTGCTAAGTGCCACTTAAACCCAACTTGCGGATACTGAAGGACTTGTTCTCAGGGCAAATCTGCTTCTGTTTCCTGCAGTCCCAACCCAGTTTCTTTCTTTTCCTTCTCTTTGATATGACTTTCTGGCAGTAATTGCAGGGAGAGCTAGCTAGGCTGCAGTTTAATCAGAAGCTGATGGATTTTTGAGCAGTTCCTAGAACATTTTACCCAAATGACATGCTGCTGAGTCTCCAGCACTACTAATGAAGCCAGCTACGTGGTCTGGAGAGAGTCAAGAGCGAAGCTAGGAAGGGATGGATATATGCTCTCTCGATCTTTTAGATCATACCATTTTACAAATGGTCCCACAATTCTTCAAAAAATCTCTCCAAACTTGTTCGATTTTGGAGTTTCCAAGCTCCTGGGCAACTATTTAGGCACAGTGTCCTTTAGCAGGTGTGGGGATCAGGATTGATGCACCCAGCCTTTGCCCAGAGCTCACCAGGGGACCGCCTGAGAGCATGGGGCGTGTGCTGGTTCTGTAATAACAACACCTATGCATTAGAAAGTGTGCAGTCACCTCCAGACCAGCTCAGGAGCAACCTAACAAGGTGAGCCACATCTCAGGGCTAAGGGAAGCCAGCGGGGACGTAGGAATCTCCACTCAACTGACACGGAAGTGGACATCTAACTGTTGATCCCATCCCATGATTGCATCATGACATCAGTGATATCCATGGGAGATGAATATTTCCAGTGCTGCAGGACACTCCCTGGTACAGCCATGTAGCAAGAAGTTGTGGTCCCAGCTGGGGACTTCCATAGGGTGAGGGTGCAACCTGCAGCTGCAGTGCTTGCCATTGGTGAGTGTCCTTCCTGCTCTGCCTGGTGTCCTCCTCTCTGCTTTGGCTTTGTCCCCAGAATGATGGCTCATGGGCAGTGCTGTCTGCAGTTTGTGATGCAGCATCTGATGCTCCTCCAAAACCTAGTGGCAGAGAGACTGCTGAGAGCCAGGAGCAGCACAGCTTAGAGCTGGGACAAGGACAAGGACAACAGCGTGCCAGCCCTCCCAGCCCACATCATCCATCCCTGCTCCCACTGGCTTCTCTCTCACCCAACTGGTTGGCAAAAATAAAAATGACAAGATTTAATGACAGTGAACCCATTACAGCTGAAGAGCCAAATGTTGCTGAGAGAGTGTTGACATCAATTTCTTTAATAGGAGAATTTTTTATATGTATGCATTTGGAAGGAACAGGTTAAAAGCAAAAGTCAGCGTTAAGTAAAAATGTGTGTGAAAGAAATAAAAATAGCCCAGGTTGGACTAGGAGAGGAGACAAGGGTGCACTATTTCCATTAAATGTGACATTTAAATGGAGGGCGAACCTGAAACTTTGACAGGACTGTGCACATCCCCTCAGAGCCATCTCCTGCAGAGTGATGGCTTTGCTCCCCATGGTTGCTTGCTAATTCACATGCTAATTCACAGTGTGGGGAATGTTTGATGGAAAGAGGGATGGTGGGGTATCTTCTGAAGTTCTCGAACCTGACTCAGCTCATACAAAGAGCTCTGCTGATGGAGACTTGGTTAAAGGACCTTTTGGGAAGATCCACAAAGGCAGAATGAGCAGCAGGGATGGACCTGGAGCACGCTGTGTGTGCCCGCTCAATGTGCGGCATGGCCGGGCCTCCGCCTGTTCCCTTGGGCTTTGGGCTGGCTCCCAGCCATAGAGCATCCAAGGGGAACCTGAGCTTCTACCTTCATATCACCTCAGTGAAATCATGCCTACAAAGTCACGGAATGACAAAACGACAAAAAGCACAAGGACAGAATGTTCTGCACTTTCTCGAGGGAAAAAGATGTATATATAAAATAAGAACAAATAAAACACTCTCCTTCCTTCTTCCTGTGATTCTGAGCAGACAGTTTGAATCAATGCTCGGACTCCAAGGAGTGGGAGCATCCTACTGGTGCTGCTGGAGTGAGGCTGGCCAGGCAGCCCCCTGTGCTTCCAGCATCCCTGAACCAAGAGTGTCTGTAACCCCAACCCGCAGGCTGCGCAGGGCCCTCGGGGGCATTAATAACCAGAGGGAAGGGTTCTGCTGCTCTGGCCAGAACAGGCCTCCTCACGCACTGAGCCCCACGCCAGTCGGAGGGGTCAAGCTAATGCTGACACTGGGCCCTTTGATTGTGCTTGATTCATGCGCATACGGCACTGGTAGGTCAGATGGGCCGTTAATCCCTCAGTTCCCTGCCCCCTTCCACAGGAAAGAAAAGGAAAATGAGAAATAAGTTTAGTGGGTGACTTCCCAGCTCACTTCAAGGCTTGTGATGTGAGCTGCCCGCCAGGTCTGGGTAGGTAGGAATGAGTGCATTTCCTCTGTGCTCTGGGGTTACTATTTTGTTTTGGGGTTGTTTTTTGTTGTTGTTGTTTGTTTTTTTGTTTTTTTGTTTTGTTTTGTTTTGTTTTCCTGTTTGTTTTGTTTTGGTGGTTTTTTTGTGTGTGTGTTTTTGTTTTTGTAACATGAGAGGAAGAAAGTGGAGCTGCGAGCAGTGAACCAAGGCTGGTGATGCTGCTCTGGGCTGGGTAGCAGCTGTTGAGCCCTGTGGGGGTCCAGGGGTGCCCCGGGATGCACAAACAGAAAACAAACTTCTATTAAATGGTCTATTTAATTTTGTATTTGAAGTGTCCGTTTAATTTTCAACTTGAATCTCTATTTCATCACCGCACCCGATAAGTCAGAGGGGATGGGGTCGCGCAAAAACGTGCATCCTTACCCTCTGTCCACACACAAGAGAGAGCCTCAGCTCTACTTGAAAGCGTTGGTTGTCGGGAAGGACCCAGCGAGCAGCTGATGCGCTCCCCCCACCACAGCACGGAGCGGCCTGGGGCTGAGGGGTGACGGTGCGAGAGGCAGCGGGCCGGGAAACTCCTCCGAGCGGGGATGGGAGCGGGGCCGACACCCCTCGGACGGCTGAAAATAGCCGCGCTCCGGGCTGGGAAAGCCTCAGTGGGCAAATGACCAATTAGGGAATCTTTGTCAGATTCGGGAAAGCCGAGATAAGTCTCTTTTATCAGCCTATAAAAATACCACTTTCACTTATCTGCAGCTACCTACGCCGCGCAGCTGCGGGAGGAGGGGAGAGGAGGGGTTACGGCCGGGCTCGGCGGCGAGTGGGGGTTGGAAAACTGTTTTCTGCTCCAGAAGGAGACTTCTTTCCTCCTTCTCCTTCTCCTCCTCCTCCCCACGGAGCGGGACCCGCGCCCGTGGATCGGGGCCACGGGTCTCTGCCGAGGAGAACAAATACTTTCCCATCCCCTTCCCCTGTTTCCCATCCCTGTCCTCGGCACGGGATGAACTCTTAGGGCAGGGCTGCGTGGTGCCGTGGCACCCACGGGCACGGGTGGAGGCGGTGCGCGAGTGGGGACGCGCACGAATACAGCGATACAGCGTTGGCCGGGAGTCCACTGTCGCCCATTTTTTTCTGTGTTTCCTACAAAAATTCAGACTCTGCACCCCGAGGACACGGAATCACCCCCACCCTCCCCCCGTCTGTTCGGGCTCTCGCAGGATCGGGGCACGGATGACACGAACGCGTTCTGCATCTGTGCGAGATCTGCCCCGAACGCATCTCCGTCTGAATACCCGCACGCAAACAGAGGATCAAGACGTGGAGAGAGTGCTAACATGCATTCCTACTGTGGGAAAACATGCTGCACTTTGATTACTTTCTCTGTGGTTTCCAGTCTATTTGGGCTGTAAGAAAACGATCAGATACAGCGTGAAGGGGGGAAAAAAAGGTCAGGCAAGTAAAGCCAAATTGATGCTTTCTAGGTTTTTTGGAGGAGAAAGTCGGTGGAGGCAAAATATTGGGGAAAACGCAGGGAAAACGACGGGTTTCACCCAGCCATCCTAAGCGGGCTTGCTCAGGTGGGGCCTCGGGTTGTGGGAGGCTCTCCCTCACCCTTTGACCATCCGAAGTCGAGACCACACAACAGCCCTTGTTGCTTTTTAAATTCCTTTTAAAGGCAGAATAAGCAGATTTGGCTGGCACGGGCAAGGTGGGAACCCCTCCACGAAGAACCCCGCGGTCACGAGTGGGGCTGTTTGCTTTAACCTTAGCCAGTGGGGCTTGGAGGCAGACTGGGGTGAAGCGCTTCTCTTTGCACGTGGGTACGCATAACTTGGAACAAAATATGTACATATACGTATGTGTGTGTGCGTGTGTGTGTCTTCCTGTCCCCTTTCGAGGAATAAATGCCTTCCCCGCTGGTGCGGGACACGGAAGCTGGCAGCGAGGTGAGGCAGTGCGGGCAGTGTGGGGCACGGGGAAGGGCAGCCCTCAGGGCAGCCTCTCTGGTCGGGCCGGTACCTTTCGCACAGATTTGCTGGAAAGGCTGGGAAATTCTTTTCCAAATATATCCCCGGAGCGCCCGTCTCCCCCCTCAGCCTCCCCCGGGTGCCCTTCTCCGGCCGCCGGCTCCCCGTGCAGGTGAGGAGGGATGCAGTGGGAGCGGTGACAGACGCAGCATCCCTACCCCGAACCGTACCCCGGAGCTGGGGGGGTTCATCCAGCCCTGCTTCGGCGGGAGGATAGCGCTATCCACGCAAAACACGCGTGGGATCTGCGGTTCCGTGCCCGGTTGCTGGGGGAGCAGTGTGGGGCCGGTCCCAGCGGTACAAGCAGGGAAGTGTTTGGGGTCTTCTGAGTGAGATAACGGGATGTTGTCCCCGTGTTTGAAATTTCGGGTCCTTCTCCCCTGCTTTCACCTCCCGAAGGAGGTCACCATCCCCTCCTGTCCCGCTACCGAGACAGCAAGGAGGATCGAGAGATTCCTCATCTAAGCACTTGGCCTAGCCAAAAACCGGGGAGTTCCACCCAAAATGCCTTAGAGGAAAGAACTATGGTGCTGCTGCCGAGAGGAAATGCCCAAAGGAAGCGCTCAGCTTCGGGATTTGGAGGGTCAGAGTTTTGGGGCGCTCGTTTCCCAGTAGCACTGCTGTCAGCCCGCAGAACCTTGCGGGGTTCTTCTCATTCTGGGATCCCTCGGGGTGGGGGCGAGGGGGAACAACGGGACACCTCCGCCGCTGAGGGCAGCAGAGCCGGGCCGGGGCTGGAACCCCTGCAGGCATCTGGGGTGGGGGTTCGCTCTCTGGGAGCCTTCAAAAATCATTTTAACTGCGCGATTCGTTGGAATATATATATGTATATATATATATATTCATTATGAAAGGCTCCGCCTGGGCTGTTTCTCCCCCATCACGTTTTTACAGTGAGATCAAGGACACGCTCGTGGTTGCGGGTCCTTGTTTCTTTGGGTGTTTTTATTTTTATTTTTAATCTTTTTTTTTCCCTCTTCTTCTTCTTTCCCCTCTTTTTATTTTTTTTTTTTTCCCTGTTGGATTGTTTTATTTTCCCTTTTATTATTCTTTTTTTTTTTTTTTTTTTTTTTTTTTTTTCCTTTTTGTTCTTTCTTTCCTTAATGCACTTCGGGGTAAAGCCGAAAGAAGTTCGCATTTCGCGCGGTGCAATTAAGGGAGAAGGAGCGAGATCTTGATTGCTTCTGCTCGTTGTGATCGCTTCGGAGGTGGGGGGGCGGGCGGGCGGGAATTGATTTTAGATTTCTCTTTTATGTCGGGTCTGGTTTCTGGTGATTAAATTTCTCTCTTATGTGGACTGAACCTACGGATAACTGATTAATAACATGCCACTTGGCGCCAACACGGGGTCTCGAGGCCTTTAATCGGCAAGATGCACAAGAGAACAGAGAGAAACACAGAGCAGGACAAACTCCACCAGCTCTTTCAGCCTGCTGTTCTCTGCCTCGGCGGAGGGTTTTTTTTTTTTTTTTTTTTTTTTCATCTATTCAGTATTTCCTGCTAAACTCGTAAACTTTATTTGATTTACAGCTATTTCATGAACCTGCTTAAACTAACATGTGTTCCGTCTTGTCCAACTGAATCATAAAAAACAATCTTGGATCCAAACGAGATTTTTTTTTTTTTTTTTCCTTAAAGAAACGAGTTATTAATGACAGAAAATAGGCATTGTCTCGAGCGGCGCTGCTGTGGCCCCGGGTGCGGGTGGGGGGGATCCGGAGCCCGAACCCGCAGGTAATGCCCGGCTCTCTGCTCGGAGGCTTTGGCACTGAAGTCGGAGCAGATTATTTTCCCTTAAATAAAATATTCTGTGGAAACGAATGGTTTCCAATCGCGTGGTGCCTAAAATGTGCTCCCGAAGGCAGGAGATCCGCTCCCTCAGCCCGCGGCCGCGCAGCCCAGCAGGTAAAAGCTCGTGTTCGCCTCCCAGAGAAAACAGACGGGCACGGAATGAGCTCCGAGTGTTCTCTCAAAGCGCGTTTTTCTGTGCAGACAACTACGGCTCCGTTCAGACCGAACGAGACAAGCACGCATCCGTTTCGCTACACGTGGAACGGCTGTAATTCTTACAGCGATGTAGAGGTGCGCGTGCACGTGTCCTTGCGAGACACCAGCTTCACCAAGCCCTGTGCCAACCAGAGCGGCTCTTTGCACCCGGATCTTCACCTCTGAAGGGATGAAAGTTCTCGGGAAAGCTCCGAGCATCTCCTCTCCCCGGCAGCAGAGCGCGGCCCGGCCTCACCGCCTGCAGCCCCTGGTTCTGCCCGTCCCAACCCCAACTCCCCTCCGCGCACACAGACGTACAGATACACACGTTTACAACGTTGGTCTCGTCCAACCTTTGCACAAAGGACAAGGGCACAGACCGGGAGGGAGTGCTCTTTTTTGGTGAACGGGAATGCCCCTTCCATCCTGTAGATATCTCTATTTTTTTTTGCGCTTACCGTGAGCTAAAGGAAACAAACCAAACTTTTCAGGAGCAGTTTAGGTGACACGTATAATGTGCATTTTCACCGTCAGAACAGAGCGTATTTCTAGGATGCCCGGGGCAGCCACACGGAGCCGGGTTACGGCCGCAGTCCGCGCCGCGGGGCTGGGAATGGGGCTGGGAAAGGGGATTAAAATGGGGCTGGGAGAGAGTCCCGAAATTCGTGAGGTTCTGTTAAGGTGAAGGATGCGTTCGTGACAGCTCTACCAGGCTTGTCTGCGTTTTTGCTTTGCAGGGCAGGGACGGGGGCCGGAGAAAGAAGTGGAAAGTGGGAGAGGGGGGAAAAAAGACAAAAAAAGAAAGGAAAAACGAGAAAAGGAAGGAAGACGAAGAGAGGGATTGGAAAGGGGGAAAATGAGAAAGAGAAAAAAATAGGAAGGAAGTCAGGGAGAGAGGAAGCAGGGCAGGGGGCTGCGCGGCGCTGGGGGTCGGCTCCTGCGGGCGGTGGTGGGGCCGCCTCGGGGCAAAGGAGGGGACAAATGAAAATCGCAGGTGTCCCTCGGGCAAAGGATGGGAGCAACCACGCTCCTCGGGCCCCTTTGCCCACCCCGACCGCAGCTCAAGGTCGCTGCAAGATCACTGTCCGGGAAAGGCACGGGGCGCTGAAGACTTTCCCCCTCTTGCCCCCTTAGCTTTCTTCCCAGGGCGAGAGCGAGGCCTTATCTTCTTTTATTTTCTCCTTCGGCCCGAGATAAAGTCCTGATTGACACCCTGTTTGGCAATACCAGATTAGCGGCTCTATTCCGGCATCTGTAACGGGGCGCTCCATCAGGAGCCATCGACTGGGGGCACGGAGGAAATCGTGGGGTACTCTGTGAGAAGGGAGAATGGAAAGGAAACCCAATGGCCCCTCACCTGGGCAGCGCTGTGCCCAGAGGAAAAGCTGAGGAGGGGGCTTCGCAGCTCTGCCTCTGCCCGCTGCGTTTCCTTCCCGTCACTGCTTTTAAGTCCGCAGTTCGCCTGGGAAATGAATGGGCTGTGTGTGTGGGGTGGGGGGATGCGGGGTGTTTTTTAATTGCAAACTTTTTTTTTTTTTTTTTTTTTTTTTGAAGTAACGAGAAGGGTGGGAAATAGGACCGAAACCGCAAACTTTTAAAGAAAAATGCTGTTCACCTGCAGCTGAGAAATGTAAAACAAAAAGCTCGACCCGGATATCTACTCAGGAGGGGTAGAACTGTACTAAATGCGGGGTTTTAGCGATGGAAATACTGACACGAAGAGAACCGTATTGGCGTTACTTTGAGACAAATATCTTTCCGATAAACCCACTGGTCGATACAGGGCGTCACTACCCCGACTCTTTAAGGGGGGAAAAAAAATAATAGTGAATGGATGAAAGTATTTCCAGAGAGGATGATTATTTCATATACTTGGTGCGTATTTCTCCAAAGAGCGTGTGAGGCAAAAAAGAAAAACAAAGAAAGAAAAAAGAAAAAGAAAAAAAAAAAAGTTATATACGTATATTAAAAAAAAAATAGGGAAAAATTAATCGGAGAGAGTGGAAGTAAAATGCCTAAAAATTCAAGGAAAAAAAAAAAAAAAAAAAAAAAAGAATATTCTTGCTGCAGGGGAGTTAAATCTATGGGAAGAGAAGGAAAAAAAAAAAAAAAAAAAAAAAAAAAAAAAAAAAAAGCAGTGCTCGCTTTCTATGGGCTCCGGGCGGCGAGCACAGCGCTGCCGGCCCCGGGCGCGGTCTCTCCCGAGCAGCAGCGGCCGAACGCGGGGACCGATCGCTGTGCTACCGCCGACCCCAGAAGCGGTGTTTTAAAGGGTGTGTTCAGGGGTGGGGGGAGCGAGTTCACGCTCGACACTATTTCTTATTGCTGACATTTCGACCCCACTGCAAGCCGGCACCCCGGCCACCCCCCTCCCTCCACCTCTCCTGGGTAAAACCCGCAAGGAGAAAGCTCCAGGGCAGCGAGCGGGCGGGGGGCTGCGGCCATGCGACCCTACGGCGCGGGGGTTCCTCCGGGCAGGAAAGCTGGGGCCGACCCTGCTGTCCGCATCGCAGCGAGGAGCCGCAGTCGCGCACCCCCCCGCGCACGCAGGTAAGTGGCCGCGGGGCGGGCGCCGCAGGATGCGGTGCGGGAGCCTATGGAGTACGTTTGTACGCGGCCGTGCCTTTAGGTGTGCACGGGTTTGCACGCACCCGGGGGAGAGATCGGGCTCTAACGCCGTGCTGAAGGTGAGGGCGGATTTATGCCTGCGCGCACCCAAAATGTGGGCGTAAAGTATGGAGGAGGACGTAAGTAGCCACGGGTGTGTGTAACGGATGGGGCCCGTGTGCTGCTGTGCGAGTGTGCACGACCGTCTCGCTATTTGCACGCTCACGAAGTGCGCGTGTTTGTGATGCGCGCTCTGTACACGCAGAAAGACACGCCAACATTCACCCACCTCTGCAATTCCGCGCTGAGGCGCGCTCCACGCGCAGGGCACTCACACCGTTTGCACAAGGCATCGCGTGCACGCGCGCTGCATCTGCGCGCACCCACCCACACGCACGTGTGTGGATTTCCCCATGCGGGGTGCGTTCGGCTGCCCCAAAGCAGAGCAAAGAAAGCGTTGCGAAGTGCGCGGTCCTCCTTGGGCTATCGGGGAGCTATTGGGGAGCCGCCCCCTAGCAGCATCCCGATGGGGTTCGGGGTTTGGGGTTTTTTTTTTTTGGTGTGTGTGTTTTTTGTTTGTTTGTTTTTGGCTTTGGTTTTGCAGAGTGACATGGGGCTTCTCCTCTCCGCCCCCCGTTTGCCATCGTCGCTGCTGTCTTGCGCCGAGGCCTGGCTGTCTGCAGGGCTGGGAATGGGGCAGGGAGTGGCATGGGGGGAATGGTGGAAGGCAGGCAGCAAGGGACACCCAGCCGGGCCTGTGCCAGGGGGGAAAGCTGCCCGCAGCCCCTCGGCCGGAGCCGCCTGAGGCCCTGCTGGGAACACTTACCCAGTCCTGCAGCAACTTCTCTCTCTTCCTTAGGTGATGCTCTTTCTTTCTCTCCCTATTTCTCCTCCTCCTCTTCTTCCTCCTCCTCTCTCTTTCTGTTGGAGGAAACAACGGTTGAGCATCTTTGGCGAAAACTGCCGCAAAACCCGCGCAGGTTGAGGGAGCGATGGGAGAGGGGAAGAGGGCGCTGGGAGCGGCGGCTCCTCTGCAGCCACTGACTGCACTCGGAGGCATTTGGGGATTTGCGGCTTTTCTTTCTTTCTTTTATCTTATTTATTTATTTATTTATTTATTTATTTATTTATTTATAACTTGTCAATCTCGTCTGGCAAATAATGGCTTCGATTTCCTACTTTTTTTTTTCTTTTTCTTTTTTTTTTTTTTTCCCCCTTAATCAGAGCAAACAATTGGTTCCCGAAGCACACTTGAATCTGTGCAAATAACCAGGTTATCATTTACTATATATAGCCCAGACTGTTGTTGCTTCCAGAGGCGCCTGAGCATTCATTTGACAACTTTCTTTCCAACACTGTTGTTGTTATTATTATTATTATTATTAATTGATTTCCTAAAAAATTAAGCTAAGTAGTGTCAGTACCGCTGGATTAAGCGAGCTGCTCCTGGTGAGGCGGGAGCTTTTCTACTCGTTTCCCTCTTTTCCACTCCAAGAGCGGATTTTCCCGGAGTTTCCAGCGACTCCGTGCTCTCTTTGGTGATGCACACTCGTGCAGGACACACACTCCCTCACTCCCACGTATGTACGTGTGCTTGCGTTGTGTGATGGATTCGTGTCTATACGTACACGTGCAGAGGGTGCGCGCAGCCTCGGTGTATTTTGCATAGAGCCGAATGGTTTCTTTGGAGGCAAAAAAAAAAAAAAAAAAAAAAAAAAAAAAAAAAAAAAAAAAAAAAGAAGAAGAAAAGAAAAAAAAGAAAAAAGGAAAGGAAAAAAAAAACGAAAAAAACCCACAGGAATCTCACTGATAGGGCTTTAAAAGAGGAGAATAATACAAATTAACCTTCCATTACTGCTGCAGTCAACCATGACAGAATAGGCCAGTTGCGTGGTTGGTGACGTCTCCGTGTCCTATAGGAGCAAAGCTCGTGAGATAGCAGCTATCGCCTTGAACTCTCTTTATTTTATTGGAGTATGGCTGGTAATAAACAGTAATATTTAATTTGTCTGAGACCACAAATCGGCTTCTAGCTGGAAGGCTCCCTCGTCTTGACATTACAGTCCTAGGGAGCCTGGGCTCGCGCTCCTTTTCCCAGCTTTTTTTTTTTTTTTTTTTTTTTTTTTTTTTTTCCTTCTTCTTCACCCCCCAACCTGCGGACGGAAATAAATTCGATTTATTTGCATCGTTTTCAACTTGTCTTCGAGGTGTTTGCGAGCCTCTTTGGCGCTGCGGAGGTGAGTGCGCGACCCGAGCCAGTAGCGCTGCCCGGGCGGCAGCCGCGCTCGAGGGCGATTCCGCAAACTTCGAGATTTCCACTTTTGCCTTCTTTTTGGCGAGGGGAGGGGAGGGTCGCGTTCTTCCTCACTACGAGCTGCGGGCAGCCTTTTTCCTCGATGCAGGCAAGCTTTTACCTCGTTGCTTGGATATATTTTAATGAAACAATAATAATTATTAATAATAATAATTCTCCTCTGGCTTGCTTTCAGCAGGGGCGCGTTCCCAACAGTCGCGTCCCCCCGCTTCGACCCGGCTTTCCCGCAGCCCGGCCGGGCTCTGCTGCTTGTATTCCCCTCTCCGTGGCGGTGGGAGGGCAGCCGGGGCCGTGCCCGCTCTCTCCAAGGCCGAGGCCGGAGCGGCCGCGGCACCGCGCGGAAGCACGGCGCGATTTGTTCGCTCGTTTGTTTGTGTTTGGAAGGGTTCCTCGGCTCTCTCCCCTCTAAAAATAATGTAAGACGGGACAAGCTTTGTTCTGTTTGTTTAAGTAGCGCTCGCTGGCTAATTCTCCGCGGCTACAAGTGCAGTTATTTTATTATTCTGATTTGCAACAGTTTACCGTTCGCTGTTTCTCCTCGGTAGAGCGCACCGGGGGGGGCCTTGGGAGATGCCAAGCTACACCCACACACGCCCCCCCGGCCGCTCACCCCCCGGACTTTTCGCCCGCTGCTTTCTCCTGCAACTCGCAGACGCTGCGGCGTCCCCGAGCCCAGCGGAGCTGAGCAGCGCTGTGTCTCTGCTGAAACTTCCGCGAAATGCAAAAGGAACGGCCGAGAGGCAGAAAAGGGTTGAGGTTTGGGGAGAGCTGGGGGGGGGGGGGGGAGTCTAGAGCAAAGGGGAGGGGGTGGAAGGAGAAGGAAGGTGGGCAGAGCAGATCTAAAACATGCCATTTATTCCGAGTCTTATCAAAAATCCGACTCGCCAATCTGGTTCTCTTCAGGCTGCAGAATGCCACAGGAAGGCTGTTTACCCTGCGCTGACCTATTCAACTTTACCCTCAAAATAATACATTAAAAAGAGAGCGAGAAGAGAGAGGAGGAAGACGCAGATAAAGCCACGTCCCCGCTCCTCGCTGACGGTTTGATTATTTGAGCAGAGCGGAGGCTGCGGGGCTGCGTGCCCTGGCCGGGCAGCGAGGCGAGGGGTGGGGGAGAGGATGGAGAGAGGGGCTCGAGGGGACGACATGCACTGCAGGGTCCACCTTGGTGGGTTCAGTCCCTCTCCGCCGTGTTCCATCCTTTTTCCCTGCTTATACGGAGGGTCCACTTGAAGGGGTCTCCCCCCCCTCCCTCCCCTTCTCCCCCTTCCCATAGATTTGTATTATTATTATTTTTTAAGGCCTATGTAAGCAAAGATAGAGATGGGTTCGCATCCACACCTCTGGGCAGCCTCTGAGGGCGGGGGGGGCTGGGGGGGGCGGGGGTGGTGTGAGGTTAGCGGAGCCAGCGATTTATTTAAAGGGGTGAGGGGGAAGGGGGATATTCCCAGGCGCTGAATTTTCTCTTTGGTTGGGAGAGATGGATGGAGGAGGGAGGGAAGGAGGTAAGGCAGAGGGGGAGGGCTGCTGGGGAGTTTGGCGATTGTCTTTGTGCCTTGTTCTTGTTTGCCGGCCAGAAAAATAGGCTGGAAAAGGAGGTCTGGGGGGGAGGGGGCGGGCGGGAGGGTTGGGTGAGGGAGTCTCTCCGGAGCAGGATCCCAGCTGGTTGGGCAGCGGGTCCCGGCACTTGGCGAGCGGAGCTGGACGGGCCCACGTCCCTTCCGCGCTCCGCTCCGCACCCCGCGCTCGACTCCGCGCAGCCCCGAGCGGTCGCTGCCATCCCGCCCGGAACTTTTTTTCCCCATTTTCTTTTCGAAGGGGGTGCTGTTGGCTTTTTCCTCTCTTTAGCCCTCTCCCCTCCCTTTTTTTTTTTTTTTTTTTTTTTTTTTTTTTTTTTTTTAATGATTGCTTTTTTTTTTTTATTTTGAGGGGGGAGTAGAAAGATTAGGGTGGGGAAAAGTGCATCTTCCAGATCAGGCTGAGAAAAGGGTGGGGGTGGGGGCTTTATCTTGGTCTCAGGATCCTCTCTGGTGCGTCTGACAACCTGGAAGTGTTTGGAGAGAGCAGGAGAGAGAGAGAGAGAGAGAGAGAGAGAGAGAGGCAGGCAGGCGGCTTGCGTTGGATAGAGCTTTTTCTTCCAGGCTGGGTTTTCACATGCTGATCCGCAAATAAATAAATAAAAGGAAATATGCACACGAGAAGCCTGATCCCATTGTAATTTCCATTGCCAAGGGGGAAAATATACACATATATATACATATGGAGATGCATTGATTGCATGGAATTCAACAAGCAAGGTAACAGCTCTTCCATTGCCATGTATGTCCGTCGGTGTCTGTAGTGCGTGTGCGCGTGTGCGACCGAGAGAGAGCGAAAGTGGCTGTCCGGGGTCATTGTTAGACACAAACTGTCTGTGCCGAGGAGCGGCGAGGCCTCGGGAGGCGCGGGATGCGGGGGGGGCCGCTCCGCAGGGCTCCACGGCGGTGTGCGGGGCCGGGGGGGTCGGGGGGCGCGGGGCGCAGCGAGAGCAGCCTGGAACAAAAGGAGAGGGTGGGCTGGGTTTCCTTTTTTTTTTTTTTTTTTTCTTTATGTAGATATATATATTGCGAACCAGCTCGGTGCTACTTTAGCGAAGCGGGATGCGTTTTTCATACAGCCATCGCGGCCTGGTTCTGTCAAGCTCCATTTCTTCTCAGAAGCTCTTTAAAGGGGAAAAAAAAAATCAGCATCCGTAGCTCGCCAATTGCTCTTAGTAGTTGGGTTCTTCTTTTTTTTTTTTTTTTTTTTTTTTTTCTTTCTTTCTTTCTTTCCACCGTCACCCCTCGGTTTATTATTATTTTTAATCTGCTTAATTATTCCCTGACCCGCCGACACGGGGAGAGGGGCTCGTTCCCTGCGCTGCCATATCTGGGTCCCTCTTTGTTTTAATAAACGTGCCTTTTCTCCCCCACCCGCCTCCTAACTTTGCCGGCTCAAGGGGAGGAATAGATCCTCGCTGGAGGAAGATCGATTCGAAATTGATAGCGAGGGTTTCCGAGGCTATAGCAAAAAGGAGAGGGGAGAAGAAAAGGAAATAATAATTATAATAAAAACCCAAACACCTCGAAAAAAAGAGGAGGAGGGGAAGAGAAACCCCTTATGGTCTATGGCTCGGCAGCTGCGGGGCTGCACTCGATGTCCGCGGGTTCCCAGCCGCGCATTTTCCGCGCAGTCCCACCGGGCGCGGTTCTCCTGCCCCGCAGTGTGGGAAGGGAGCGCAGGAGAGGGGAGGGGGGGTGGGGACCCGGGGACGGGGGCCTTTCTGTCAATGATCTTTAGCTCCGGAGGTGTGGACCCGCAGTCCCTTTGCTTTTTGTCCTCTTAAATTATATATACGTGTATGTATACGTTACCCACCACTAGCAGGGAAGAGCATTTTCTCCCCCTCCTTTCCACTCCCAATTCTCCTCCGCATTTAAAGGAGAATTGCCTTTTTTATGTTTTCTTTTAAAGGCTTTTAAATATTGTTGCAGGGAGGAGGGCTCTTTTCAAACCTTTCTCGTGTACTTAAGACCAATATTGTCTCCATATGGCTGGCCTTTCAAAACCGAATCCTCTTCTTTGAAACACGCGAGAGAGGTTTTTTAAAAGCTATTAAAACTCCGAACTCCTCAAAACAAACGAAAAAAAAAAAAATACTTACAGATAATTGAACTGCTTTTATCTCTCTCTCTCTCTCTTTTTTTTTTTTTTTTTCCTGTTTGGAACTTTTACCAGTCCTGATAGAGCCCTCAAAGCTCCACCAAAACACCGCCTTTAAAACTCCTCTTGTTGCTCGCATCAGATGTAAGCGGCGGATTTTTCAGGCTCTGCCGGTGCAGTTTTCCTCCCGTTAGGGCTCAGCTCACTGCATGTGCAGTCCATGCGCACGTTACTTTGCACCATATCGGACTGATTCGCACTTTTTAGATGTTTTTTAATCGTCTCGTCCGTCCAATCCGACTTGATTTGCAACTATTCGGGACAGCGTTTTGAGTTTGGGATTTTGGAGGATGGATAAAAGACTCGTTTTATTTTACTTTGGCGGAAAGGTCGCGCTTCACAGGGGTGCACAAAGTTGAATTTTCTTTGGAATTGGGGTTATATAAACGCCTTCACGTGGCGGTGGCATTCGCTTGCTGGAAAGCGGCTCCTACCACTCGGGGAGGACGGGGGGATCTTCCAGCCTCCCCGGCCCAGAGAGCCCGATATCGGCCCGGGGGATGGGGAGGCCCAGCCCTCCCCCCCCCCCCCCCCCGGGACACCCCCACCTCGCGGCCACGCGTGTGCTGAGCGGTTCGGTCCCGCGGCAAGGTGCCCCGTGCGCGCTGCCGGGCGGACTGCGGGAAGGCGGCTGTTTACCTTGTCCAAAAGATGCATTTAATAATACCGCCTCCCCTCTCCCCATCCCCCACCCCAAATCCTATCATCCCTTGCGGGCTGCGATAATAAATAAAAGTCTTTATTTCTCCCTCTCCAAAAGTTAAAGGGCCTTGTCCTCTCCCCGGGCTGCTGGAAGTGAGTTGCGAGCAGCGCTGCTTCGCCCTCCCGCCCTGCCCAGCGCCGGGCTCAGCGCATGTGTATCGTTAATGTATATATATTTGATTGAGCGTCAGCCTTGACTTATGTGCCTCTTATCTCTGCTCTCTCCTCGATGTGTGCCTGCAGTGGGGGATTCGGCGAAGGAAGCTCGTAACATGGCGGACACCGAGGAAGGCTTCGGGCTCCCGAGCACGCCGGCTGACTCGGAGGGCAAGGAGCTGCAGGCTGAGGCCAAGCAGGACCCCCAGCTGGGGACCACCAGCAAGGCCCCCACCTCTCCGCAGGCAGCCTTCACCCAGCAGGTAAGGATCCGGCCGCAGCTCCCCTTCTCTTTCGTCCCCCTCTCTCTTTTTTTTTTTTTTTTTTTTTTTTGCCAATTTTCTGCGTTTTCCCCCCGATCCCAGCTGTAGTTCTACTCCTGAGCTGGGCAGGAATGAGTCATTTTAGGCCTCACGGGAAGGAAAGCTCTCACCTGATGGTCAGGGCGGTGGGCTCTTTCCTGCTTTGCTGTTCTTTGCAGTGTGTTTGAGTGCTGGGGGGGGCATGCAGGGAAAAATCGCAGTGAATGTCACAGGGAGGGACCCGTTTGTGCAAGGACAGGCACACACAGCCAGTGCTTGAACGTAGAAACGCACATGCAGATGCAAGCTCAGACAGCTGTGTATTTGCTATGTGCCTGTGTGGATTGGTTTAAGACACGTATGAGCATATATACACATGAAAACGTACACGTGAACACATTGTGCCTGTGTACCCCGGCTACACACTGCTCTGCATGCCATTGGGCTCCAGGGCACGCTGTGGGTGTCACGCGTGGGCAGCCCGCAGCCACTTGGGGGTTGGGCACAGCCGGGGTCCCCTCGCACATCCCCACCAACCCTCACCCGACGGACCCCCCCGAGTCGCGGTTACGCACGTGGGCTCACCGGCAGGCCGCAGCAAACTGCTCTCCCCACGCTGCAGAGGAGGGCAGGGCCGGGCCAAGGAGCCGGGCTGCGGCAGCGCTCAGAGCTGGCCCCGGAGCTCGGTGCCGGGGTGTAGGGCTTCGCCGGGATCCTTAGGCGGCCGCAGGTAAATCCCTGGAAGGAGATCCCACGGCCGATGACTGCTCGGTTTTCGGTTCTGTTATCGTTAGGGGTGTACATGTCCTCGGTTTGGGGGTTTTGTCAGGCTGTGGGTCTCCCTCCCGCCTCGCTCAGAGCGATGCCTCCGGACCGGGATAACAAGGTGAGGACCAAGGGGTGCGAGCATTGGGCCCCAGCCTGCAAAAGCGGGTGTAAATCACTCATCAGAAGGATGTGAATCTCCTCCGGCCGCCTCCCGACCGCAGCAGGGGGGATTTCTCCCGGCCGGCCCCGGCCGTCCCGCTCCCGCAGCACCGGGGCCCGCAGGATCCGGCACTGCCCGGGAAGCGCTCCCCGAGCTCAGGCCCCACCGCCCGGCTGCTTCCCTCCCTGGTTTTTCCTCCTCGGGGCTCGGTGCTCATGGCTCTGCCTTTCTCCTTTGCAGGGCATGGAGGGGATCAAAGTGTTTTTGCACGAGCGGGAGCTGTGGCTGAAATTTCACGAGGTGGGGACGGAGATGATCATAACAAAGGCTGGAAGGTAAGAAGCAACCCCAGTGCAACGCGGGGAGGCAGCCGCACGCCCTTTGTGTCCGTGGGGCCGAATCCTCCTCCTCCGTCGGTGTTTGCGGGGAGAATTTTGCACAAATACACACCCTGAGCTTCTCCACGCGTGCTCGTGTGCGTGGGGAGTGCGTGCCCACGGCGGAATGGAGGTGCCCGGCCTCAGCCCCGCTGCTGCCCCGGGTCTCCGTGACACCCCTGCGAGGATGGATTGAGAAGAAATTGTTTCTTCTGGCTCCTTTCTTAACCAGAACAGTTGGATCGTTAATCCCAATTTCAAGGCCTTTGGAAGCTTTCCAGTCAAGAGCCGAATTGCAGCCACTTGGCCAAAAGCTGACCTTGTTTAGAGCCGTTCGCTGGGCGATCTCGTTAATATTACCATTATTTTTAACTAAAGGAGCAGCTCTGTCCTTCCGCGATTTTGGAACGCCTTCCTTTTTTTTTTTTTTTTTCTTTTTTTTTTTTCTTCCAGACCCTTCTAATTTCTTACGCGCTCATTGAGGCCAATATACGCGGAACACCCACACCGTCCCATTTAAAAGTATATGTGGTCTTAAGCTACTGTTTATATACCGATAGCGTAACGGTTTAGATGCATAAATAGATGTGCCCGCAAATAAATAGCATGCGTGTCTAACCGCGTCCACATACACATTTCTATATGTGTGCTCTCGCCTGCGTGGGTGTGTAGAAAAATATACAGCCTCGCAAATCCAACTTTATTGGGACTGTGCGTAATGGATTCCATGGCCGGCTCAGCAAACCCGATCCACAGATATTTGTGTGTGTACGCGGATGTACTGCAGTGCGTTTGAGGTTATTCAGCTTTATCCTTAATAGTAGCGTCTTTGAGGGCTGCTCAAGGGGGATCCAGCGCAACGATCACCTGCGAGCTCGGGGCTCTTTTCGCTACGGTTTGAAACGAACTGCCGTACCTGGCGCTGCCCGAGGCTCGATCTGAAAAGGGAAACCCCTCCCGCAAAGAGAGAATGGCAGCGTTAGGAGGCGAGGGCACAGTAAGCAACGCCAAGTCAGACTTTCATTTTGCTCTGTCATCTGGTATTTGTTGTGGTCTTCCAAAATTTGCCTGGAGAGGGAGGAAGAAAAAAAAATAGAGCCGGCTGCAGACAGCGCTGCGAGTGGGTCTGTCTCACTGCTCGCCTTGCTCTGCTGCTGGAAAGGGCGACCTGTGCGGGAAATGCGCGGCTGCGGAGCTGCTGGCAGCGCTGCCCTTCCGCCCCCAGACCCTGCGGGGACGCGGGCTGCGCTCTACCTCCGCTCGGGGACACGGAAACTTCGCGAAGAGAAGCAGATTTTTTCTTTTTTTTTCTTTTCTTTTTTTTTTTTTTTTCCCCTCTCAGAAAGCAGCGCAAGGAGGAAGACGGACAAAAACCACCTTGCGGAGATTTCAAACAAATAGCGTAACGCATAGAAACGTCGTCTGGAGAGCTATAAAACCGACATTTATAGAGCGGGGTGTTTAGGGGAGAGCGCACGCAGCACCGGGGCAGGCACAGAACAGTTGCTCTTCATAGAATTCCTTATGCTCATTGCTGCAGAAGCCCGGGGTCGCGCCGTTGCCCATCAGGTGTTTGAGGTGGACGCGCAGATACGTGTTCGGGTGGAATTTGTATTCTTCTCCCTTGGTCTACCCCCGTAACCCCCCATCAATCACCGGCTTCCCCCCCTTCATCTCTTACCACGTGAATTTACACACCGGCCCAGATGCCCTATCGCACAGATAAGAACCCGAGCCCCGGCGAAGTGCGCAGTATTTTTAGAGGTGTGGGGCTTTTTGTTTATGCGTGTTTTAAGTCAAGGGCTACGTTTTCATCTGCTTTATTTTTAAATATTTGGAAAGCTCAAGCTAAAATAACATCAGTGTTTTAAGTCCCTGCCTTGCAGTAATGGAAACTATTTCGAAAAGCCGCTGTCCTCAGTGTGTATCCGCGTGCTTCCAAGTATTTGTCAGGTGTGTTTGCTGATGTCTCTGTATGCACGTCCTCGGTGCTACACCTGAGCGCGTGTGTTCCTTCAGCTTCTGGGAGCGGAGAGGTTGATACACACGGGAGCTTTGGAGAAATGTGCACATTTAAAACGCGTACTTTTGCAGAAATATATATTTTTTTACTTTTTTTTTTTTTTTTTTTTTTTTTTTGGCATATTTCCCCTGCTCTTCCAACAGTTTAAGCAAACAGGAAAGTCAGTTGCTTCCAAGGGATCTCGCGGCCAGATTTGTTTAATTTTTTATTTAATTTTTTATTTTATTATTATTATTATTTTTTAATTGAAGCATTGGTGAAAGAAATGATAATAAATAGGCGAATTGAGGGGTAGGTGAAGAAACCAACCCGCTGGGATCGTAACTACGATTCCGCCTCTTCAAGTCCCTTGTCCCCCCAGGTCCCCCTCCAGTCCCCCCCCCGTACAGGATGTGCCCCCGCCTGGCTGCAGGGCCCCTCCACTTCTGATAAACCGCACACAACGCACAGATCCACCTTGGGAAACTTTCCCTTCTTCTCTTTTATATTTACGCACTTCTTTCTTTTATAGGCGTATGTTTCCCAGTTACAAAGTGAAGGTCACTGGACTCAATCCAAAAACGAAGTACATACTGTTGATGGATATTGTACCAGCGGATGACCACAGATACAAATTTGCAGATAATAAATGGTACGCACTCGGGGGGGGGGAGGGAAGGGAGCTCTGATTCGTGTCGGGCTGCCCGATCCCGGGGCGGCATAGGGTGGGAGATGCTGCTGCTGGATGCTGGGCTGTACCTGAGGGTCTCGGGAAGCACCTCTGGAGAACAACACAAAAAGAAAACAAACAAAAGAGAGAGCCAAATCTGTTGCAATTAGAGAACAGTGCCTGTAATCCTGCATAACGGTGAGATCTTTGGCCATCCTGGTGCCAATAGTTTAATTACCCTTCGGGCAGCAGCGTCTCCGGGCGGGGGAGATGCTGAAGGATGGATACGCGGTGTTTTCTTTGCTCCTTGTTTGGGTGTCCGCAATTAGGAAGGAGGAAGGATGGGGTTAAATGGGGAAACGGCCACCTCGACGGGAAAAGTGCCAAAGATCTCCATTAATTCTCCGCGCACTGTGTGTGTCCGTAAACGTCTTTTTTTTTTTTTTTTTTTTTTCCGAAGACCGCCGGGCACCACGGTGCTGGGGGCAGGAGGGGGGACCCCACGGGTGGGAGCTCAGCGCCTCTGTCCCACGCAGGTCCGTGACCGGGAAGGCAGAGCCGGCCATGCCCGGCCGCCTCTACGTGCACCCCGACTCCCCCGCTACCGGAGCCCATTGGATGAGGCAGTTGGTTTCCTTCCAGAAGCTGAAGCTCACCAACAACCACCTCGATCCCTTCGGACATGTGAGTACCGTGCTGGGATAGGGCCGGGAGACGCGGATTTGTGCTTCACAGAGCGACCGTGGGATCCCACGCGCAATCGGGTCCCTACGAGTGGCATCGCATTGCCCAGAGCCACCGAACCTGTAGTCTAAATCCATTATCTGATTGGGGTATTATCTTCCCCCCTGGTAAGACGGGATGAGCCCCAGTGATGACCTCCTACCCCCCCCTCCCCCCCCCCCCATAAAAGGATACGTAGCCCATGTTTTAAAGATCTATTTCACAGCACTGCGTGGGAATTGATTACAGACCGCAGTGCCTGGCTTCAGTGACACCTCAGCTACCTGGTTTTAACCCGAAGGGGGTCTGAAAGCCTTAAAATCTGCCCGTAGCTTCCATGAATTTGGCTAACAGGTAAAAATCAATCAGGCATAATTATTGGAGGAAATAGGACCTACAACCACGTGGTTGAAAAGAAAAAAAGGAAAAGCCAAATCGCACCACCAACCATTGTTGGACCCAAGGGGCCGTGAAAGCTTGTGTGAATTCTGCAGCCAGAAGCAGCCCACCTTCGGAGGTCTCCAAAGACATGGTTTTTTTTGAGCAAATGTATATATGCGTCTATGAATTATAAATATATATATCTATAAAAATATATATAATTACTTAAGCGAGTATATGAATCCAGATCCCACCATCCTTTTCCAAGAGCCCATTTTTCTCCAGTCTCATTTCAACACTTCGGTTTCACTTTTTTTCCCCAAGCTTTTTTTTTTTTTTCTTTTTTTCCTCCTTCTTCTTCCTTCTGTTTTCACTTTTTAACACTGAAAACCTCGTGTTCCTAAACCCTGTCCGGTGGGGGCGGGGAGTGGGAGGAAACCAGCCGAGCCCGCAGCGCACCTGAGCGCTGAGCATCGCTGTCCGAGCCGCGCTTTCCCTCTCCAATTCAGGGTTGGTTGGTTTATTTATTTACTATTTATTTTTTTCCTTTGGGACTCGAATTAAGACGCTTTGCAAGCGCTGCTGCTTTCGCTTATTATTATTATTATTTAATATAATTTTGTTTTGGAGGGGGGAGATTTTGGGGGGGGATCCGGACGGGTCCCGGGGCCAGGCATCTCCCGCTGCGAGCAGGCGGCTCTGGGGAGAAGTCCCTGCAAGCAGAGTCGGGCTGCTGGGTCAATAGGGACTTCAGAGGCGGAGCTGCACCGGGAGCCTCTCAATTAGAGTCGCGGTAATGAAATTAAAAACCATTAGATCGTTCACCGTTGATGTCTACGGCTTTCCCGGATGTCAAAGCAATTTGCCTAAACCCCCGGGAAGGGGGAGGCGGCGAGGCGGTCGGGGTCTGGCGTTGGGGCGCGTTGCGTCTCGCTGTCGCCAGGGTCCGGTCATTATCGGCGCGGGTCCCCCCCTCCCCCACCGTCCCCATCCCCGCCACTGTCCCCGGAGATTAACCCGGTACGAGCAGGGGCCGCTTTTTATCTTGAGCGCAGCGCTTCCCTCCCCACCACCCTCCTGCCCCATCCTCTGCGGGTGGCATGGTGGGGGGGGTGGACACACGAATTCCTCTGCTTCTCATCCCTTGCTTTGTTGGATTGCTGGGAAGATTGAGGTACCCTTGCTGGGGGTGCTGCAAGAGAAAGAGAGCCCCCTCCAGCTTTGGGAAATGTGTTAGGGGCCCTAATGGGCTCCTTGGCTGTGGCGGAATGCTTCTCTGGAGAGGTGTTTCCTCCTCCATCCTTTCTGAGGAGCTCTGATGTGGGAGAATCTTTTGGAGAAGGGACAGCAGTTCCCTCTCTGCCTCCTCTCTCCATGAGAAGGTTGCACGGGTTGGGAATGCGCAGAGTTGTGCCCTCTCTATTCCCATGGTCTGTCCTCTCATTCTCCCCATGCCCAGATCATCCTGAACTCCATGCACAAGTACCAGCCCCGGCTCCACATCGTGAAGGCAGATGAGAACAATGGCTTCGGCTCCAAGAACACAGCCTTCTGCACCCATGTCTTCCCAGAGACCGCCTTCATCGCTGTTACATCCTACCAAAACCACAAGGTGAGAGCTCGGCCGGGCCTTCGCACCAGCAAACTGTGTCTCCTCTTCCTCACTTCCTCCTGACACAGTTTCTTTTCGGGTCCTTCCCACCCCACCATCATCTCTCTCACCTCCCCACTTGCCACAGTACTGGCTCCCTTCTGTTCTCCACACCCCTCCCCATCCGTCTAGAACTGTTCTGTCCCCATCCCCTCTGTTATTCCTGGCAGTACACACAAAGCATCCAAAGAAGGGGCTCAAGGCGCGCCAAGGGGGAATGAGCTCAAACAGGATGGCTCGCTCAGAGTGGAGGCGACCAACTGAGGAAGTTGGTTTTATCTTCTTTCCCCACATCGGTCAAAGGCTGTAATCTGGTGCTGGAGAAGGGAGCTGGGCGCTCCCCTCTGTGGCCGGGGCTCTGATAACCCCAGCTGGCTGTGCTCTGTCCCTTTGTTTGGGGACGGCTCCGTCCCCACCAACCGAGGGCAGTGAGACCCTGGCAGGAAGGGAGGCTCTGAGGCTGGAGTCAGCTCCTGCCCGAGCAGAACAAAGCAAAATGTGTGAAGATGTGTCAATTTAGGCTTCCTTGGGGTGCCCCCGAAAGGGCTCCCCTAATGGCATTGAAAGCAGGGTCTTTGCTTGGACTTGTGGGCAGGTAGAATGTCCCTCTTATGCTCAACTGAATGAAAGCATTCTGTTATTTTTTCAAATGGAGAAAGGTCAGATAAGACCTTAGTTGAATTCTGGATGCTTTCCTGGAGATGTAACGGGGAAGCTCCTAAATGTGCGTGAAATGGTTGTGTTTCCTCCATCCATTGGTTGGACAGGGAGCTGCAGAAAGCAGAAGCGGGCTGGAGAAGAAAGAGTGTTTCACCGTAACTAGGGAGAAAAGAAAATACTTCCCTGCCCTTTAAAATAGGAGCTGCTGGCACAGCCAGGACAAGCAGACTGGATCCAAGTTGAGCCCTCGCCAAATTATGCCTTAAATTATAACTCCGTTGTGGATGCTATAAAATCGAGTTTAACTTCTGCTTGATGGATTCGGAGAAAGAATATAATATTAATAGAACAGGGAGTTAATAAAACAGGACATACTGCTTGCTTTAAATGCATTTCCCTGTGAGAAAACAGGCCTGAATTTAATTGCTTTCCTTTGAAGAAAAATAGAACTGTTATGTAGGGGGGGAGGAATTACCATGCAAATAAAACAAAGCAAAGCAAAAACATGTAAGTACAGTAGTTTGGGAAAACTGCCATATTAGGAGGAGCGGGGATATTTGATTGTAAATCAACAACATCTGGTTGATAAGGAATGACATCTGCGTATCCGTCTCTGTCAAAACACACACACTGACGAGCGCATGAATCTCTACAGACGCACACGCGCTCGCATCCCTGCAGACACATGCACATGCACACAGACACCACTACATATTTTACACACCCCCTACACATTTTACATGCTCTCACATCCCTCCCCCCCCAGCACACGCATTCCTCTCCTTGCTTGCCTTGAGTCATTGGGGGAACGAGAAAAAGAATGGCTGTAGCCCCAAGATAAAGCCCCAATTGAGAAAGATAGGGCCATAAAAATAAACCAGGGAGTGATCTACCCTAAATGGCATCTCCCTCCAGGGAAGGGAATAAAATCTGCAGCTTGCCCCTGTGTCGAGGAGGCGCAGCACCAGGGTGCAGCTGGTGCTGGCAGTGTGGAATGGTGACGTCCGTTGCATGTAGGGCTGCTCTGTGGGCACAAGCCCCAGTTCTGCTGTCACAGCAGGGTGTTTTTGGGGCCAAGAGTGTTTCTGGGTTATGCTTCCTATTGCCATAAGTGATCACAGGCTGTGTCTGTGGAGCTCAGCAAGGAACTTTGGTCTGGTTGTCCATCCTCGTGTGTCTCTGCGCACTATCTATTCTTACCCACTTACTGCCACCTCTCTCACTTCTATCCATCAGCCATAGAGCACCCTTCACACAGATCCTCCTGTCCGTGCAATTACACACCATTATTATGCAGTGATTCATTTTACGTGCACAATTTCATGCAAAGGTGCACACACTAGCCTACACATGTGTGTGCTTTCGAAAACTATGTCATGCTTGCATGATGTTGCAGCATGTAGTATTCCCTGCACGACTCGTCCATAACTGCATGTGACTCGATGCTTACACAGCCCACAGAAATACCTGTCTGATTGCGGATCAGTCCGTTCATTTCAAGAGCACAGCTGCAATCCCAATACAGGCCTTGTGCTTATTTCCCCTGATATTTTAGGCAGCCTGCAAAGATATTTAAGCCCACTGGGCTCTCCCTCTCCCCAGCCCGCTCCCCAAAAGGAGGGCTCAGCTACGAGGAACGTTTTTGTTAATTTTTCAGTGGACTTGTCAGCAGCTGGCTCGGCCACCTCCCCCGTCACTGCAGCCCTGAAAAAAGACCCCAGAAATATCGAGGTGTTAAAATAGGTCACATGCGCATTTCATTTCCTTGCCATTTACACAATGGGTGCTTGCAATCAGGTTGATTCCCAAATATTAACTTCCCCTACAGTTAAGTACCATTTTGCTGTAGCTTAAATCATTGTGTTACTGGTTATTAAGTACTAGGTCTCTACTTAGGACCAGGAAATGAACCCTAATAGACAGAAATAATTAAGGTTCTGCCCTCTTGAGGGTTCTTTCAAAAGCAAGAATTCACAACAATTATTCTCATTAATTTTTACAACCTACTTTCCCTGTTAGCTGGACTTGGGCTTTATATTAGTTTTCCCTCCCTCAGGATATCCGGTTTTATGCTGATTTTTTCCCCCCAAGTTATTCATCATTCTCAGTAGCCCAAATTCCTTTTGGGTAACATCAGCACTAGCTGGGATGCTGCAGGCACCACAGTGATGTGGACAACCAGGGAAGGCTCTCTGTTCTTTTGAGGAGGGCAGCTGCTGGGGCTCAGGATGCTTTATTTCAGAGACTGGCTCTCCTGGTTGGATTGCAGGGAACTATATCCATCTCTTCAGGATGCCGGAGGCTATGGATAGATGGTGGTCCAGCTGGCATCCCATGGAGTGCCTCAGTGTAGGGGCTGGGCCCACTCCTATCCCCCAGCCTGTCCCTGCTCAGCCTGGGGCCCTTGGGGTTGTGCCTTCCCTCTCTGAGGGGACCCTGGGCACTACAGCTCTCCCCACTCTCACCCTCTCCCACCTCCTGACCCACCTCCTCCCCACCTAAGCACTGTGCAGGGTCTGTCTCTTCTTCTGTCTTCTGTCCTTGCCGCCCAGTTCAGCCAGCAGCCTCCTCAATGGGCCCCTCTGTCTCATACCAGTAGCTCTGACCAGTCACTGGCTCACAGTCCCTCCTATTTCCTTCACTGCCCTCTGGGTTCAGCATTCTCTCCCCCCTGCCAGCCTTTCCCTTGGGCTCTGAGTCCCCGTTCCCCATCCAGCTGCTCTGCCTGCCCCAGCCAGATGCACACAGCCTCAGCAGCCACCTTGTCTTCATCCAGTCCTTCCCTTCACACCACTCTGGTTTGGCTTTCTCCTGCATGCTGAGTTGGTTCCCACCTGGGGTACGTGACAGCACAGAAGAAAAAGGCTCTGTGCTTTCAAGCCTGGAGCCCAGCCTCCTGGTTACTCCCAGCACCTGTGGGGATTTTCCAAAGTGTCCGGCTTTGGGATGGCTTTGCAATAGCCTCCAGAGGGTCAGAGCGGTGTGCTTCCCTTTGGCTATGGTGCTCAAAAAATATGGGACTGGTTTGATTGATAGGAAAAGAACATAAACAGAAAGGAGACCAGAACAAACTGCTGGTGTGGGACACCTCAGCCCTAACAAAGTTTAACGGTTAGAAATAATGGCGAGAAACCTTATCAATACAGAGTGGTAATTTGACCCTTGCTGCTCGTGAATCTAGAGACATAAACCTGTGTAAATACAAGGCTGGGCAAGAACGAAAAATGCAAAGATGGTGCATTTCTTCCACCTAACTAGATGCAAAGCTCAATTTTATCTTGCTGGAGTGAGAGATGCCGTTGGAAATGTCTCAGCAGACATGCTTTGTGGTCAGTTAGCCCAGAGAAAGGCGCGGAGGAGCGGCGCTGAGATTTCATTGGGAACTGTCGCTTCCCGTTAAAGTGAAGATGAACCCATAGGTCAGACAGGCACAGAGAAGTGCAGATTGGGAAGGCTGCACTGGGAAAGTGCTTGACACTCAGGGGTCTGCAACAGCACCAGCAATCAGAGGCTAGAACATAACTTTGCCATCAATTTCTTCTAGCAACAAATCAATAAACAAAACCCCATGTTTTTGTTGAATCCGTGCTGTGTGATTTAGCCCCAAGTGTTCCATCTTAATGACCTTGTGGGACGTGGCATTCATTTATTTATTTATTTTAAAATGATGTCACTGTCATTTGACTTTCTGACAGCTTTTTTGTCCCCACCCCCAACGAATTGCAGTCAATTAAACAGAGTTTTGCTGTGGCAAAACCGATCCAGAAGAAGGCAATTTCCACCCATTTGTTTGCTTTTCCACTTCTGAATAGTTTTGAAGTCAGACAAAAAGCAGCCAAACAAAATACCTTCCAGAGGCTGTTTTCTAAAGCAGATGCTCACCAGCTTGCTCTCTATTTTCTAATTTGTTGCACTTTTTTTTTTTTTTTTTTTTTCTAAAACTGTCTTAGACTCAATGCTAGGGCTGATGCCCCTAAGTGTTATCTAGAGAAACCAGTTGGAAACCCATCTAAAGACTGCCCACTACTGAGCTCAGACCTAACTTGGAGCCTTCTGTACCCCAGAGCTCTTAGACCCCTCCAACGCAGCAGATCCTTTGTTTTAAGGTGTTCTCATTTCCAGGTGATCTACTTGGGGCTTTCTGCTAGCAATACGTACATTCATCCCATTGTTTCTAAGCATTCCCAAAGAGAGTTAGGAGGTTTCTCTACTAGTAAAGCAATGTTTTTGCAAGATGGAGGTCTTGTATGATATTTTGCCAACATTCTGTGGGGGACTGAAGGTTTGATTTGTCAAAAAGAGCAGTTAGCTGAGATGCTTAACTAAAGGGCTCCCATGTTGGCGTCTCCTTCTTCAGTGAACAGAGTGAATTTGGGCAATGCTGCCCACCCCAGAGCCTGCCTGCCATCTAGCACTCCCCATCTCCTCCCTTGATTCCAGCAGGAACACTGGGAGCTGAGGTCCTCTGTGCAGGCTCCTTGGTTAAAGAGCCTTCGGTTAGGTTGGGATGAATCCGCGCCTTTGTACGGTTGTGTGCTGGTGCCAATACTGTAAATCCTCACTCCATGAAGGACTTCTCTTATGCAAGCAAATATTGCCATTGGGTTCGGCAAGTGAGGACAACCCGTACATTTAGTGCATTTCAGAATGCAGATTAAATGGAACCTTCCACAAGTTGAATAATGTCTATTATTCACTACAGAAGTGCCACCACCTCAGCGGTGGAAACTGATAGGCAGTTACTTTGCAACGTACACAGCTGCTTTCTAACAGTTTGGGGCTTTTAATTATGAAATATATCACTGGTTTACTGCTAGACAACAGCTCAAATGGCAGGTTGGTCCAAATGGGTTGTTTTTTCAGCCTCTGCTTTGAAATTGGAAATGCGTGACAAAAAAAAGCAGCGCCTGTTTATGTGGTGAATTAGGTCCTGACTTAATGGGAGTGCCTGTGGGGATGTGCATACGTGGGTGATGGGGGCTGTGTGAGATTTGGGATCAAATTAGGCAAAAAAAGTCAAGTAAACAACTAGCCTTTGGAAAAAATATGCTATACGATGAGAAAAAAACAAAATGAGCTGGTCGTGCAGACACCTGGCGGTGCTTGTTATTGACACTGGCCGGGCCAGATTTCTCTCTTTGAATTTTGGCAAAGAGATGGGTCCAGTTGTGCGTGCTCGGCTTGGTGAGCATGAACCTCTCTCTGTTCTCCCGCCATCAATCCCAAGCGCTTCCCTTCCCTTTGGCCCACCGGCAGTGCGAAGGAAGGATGGTGAGTGCACGAAGCTGCTCCAAGATCAGGGCTCTCCTTGCTTCTGGCCCTGTGCTCGGACTGCCTGGCAGTGATGGAGAAAGGGAAGAAGGGAAACTGCAGCCTTTGCTGCCTATGTATTTGATATAACATGAGCTGAAGGTTGGTATGGGGCTTTGCACAGAGGCTGGACCTCTCCTCTCCCTGCAAGGCTGGTGCTCCCTGGTTGCTGACCCTGGCTGCGTGCTGCAGACAGATTCGTTTCATACAGCGGTGAGTGTATGGCTGTATTTCTGTCAAGTGAGCCAAAACTCATGCTGCCTTCACTTTGCCATGCCAGCTCTGGAGGAGCAGCTGGTGCAGGCTGGCTTTCAGGGCAGCGCACACCTGATCCAGCCTGAGCTCCGCTCTGCAGAGCCACCAAAGCACTTGTGGCAAATATGGCACAGCAATGGGAGCTCGTAAAAGATCAGCAGTATGGTGGGGAGTGTTGCTGGCCAGATGATATCTGCTTTAACATCAGCCTGAGGGTGAGAAAACCTGTATATTTGCCTAAGTCCTCAGGGGAGGTATCAGTAGGAGAGGACTGCATCTCTGTGAGCAACAGAGCTCGCTTGGATAGAGGGACATTCTCTATAGGTGATGCTTTAAATGTTTAAGTTTGGTGTTGCAGGAAGACTGAAGTTAGGTGATTGAGGAAGATTCATGCTAGCTAAATTCAGATTCTCATAGTAGCCAACTAGGAGAGCAAAGCAGTCCCCCTTAATTCATTCTATAGTTAATTGGGAGATAAACATTCCTAATCTGTTGCTGCAAGTGTGCATCTGGCAGGGGAAGCATGTCAACTGCAGTGCTCTTGGAGTGTGAATAGCTGCTCGCTACCAGACAGAGTAACCAGACAGGGTGAGCCTTGGCTGAGTTCGCTCTAGGATTTGAGAGTTTTTGGTTATAGTTATGCACAGGTGAGATAATATCTGTTGGTGTCAGTGAAATTTGTTCGGGTAATGCCACCTTCATCACCAGCCCCTCTGCTCAGTGCAGCCCTTTCTATCTCAGCTGTAAAAAGACGGTATGGATCTTTCAGAAAGCAGCTTTCCTCCAGCGAGAGTTGTGTGTGTTAGGTATGGGGCGAGCCTGAGGGAACTGAAAGGCAGGAGATACTATTCCAGTGGAGAGAGCTGGAGGACGCCCTATCTGGAGTGCTCAGAGCTTGAGCTGAAGGATGACTTGAGTTCCCAAAAGTGTCTTTCCCCCACCATCTTAACTGGCCTGGGTTTAATAAACAAAATCCCCTCTCTCCCTGACCATGCCTTGGACTAGCAATGAACCCATTGCTCTTCTTCCCTTTCAGATCACTCAGCTGAAGATTGAGAACAACCCCTTTGCAAAAGGTTTCCGCGGCAGTGATGACATGGAGCTCCACAGGATGTCCAGGATGCAGAGGTAATGCATGCCACCATCATGGGGATCTCCAGCCCCATGAGAGCTCTGGGCTCTGTTTTGTGTGTCACTGGTGGGTGAGTGAACAAGGATGTGGTGACAGTCCCTTCTCTGGCATCTTCTTGTGCATTTTACCTCAAATTGGTGAACTACCATTCCAACGTGAGGCCAACATCCACAACTTTCCACTCCAGTTTTAATGCTTGTGTTGCAGAGGCAGGGTTTGGGCCACGGGAACACAGAGCTATTGCAGAAGAGTTGGAAGATATCTTCTTCCCAGCTGGTAGTGCTGTAGAGCCAAAGGCCTCAGCCCTGTTCTGAGAGCAGTTTTGTTAAGAGTTCTCCAGATGCCCCTGGAGACTTGGTGCATTGTGTTGGTTTCTGACGTTCAGAGGGTCTTAGGCAGAAAGGATGTGTTTTCCTGGTCAGCCCTGGATTCTCGAAGCAGGGGTATAGATATGGTGACTTCAGGGTGAAACAGGAAGCTGTTAGAAAATGTTGGGATCTTCAGGGCCAGGTGGTGGCTGAAGAGGTCTTTTTGGATCTCCGTTTTGGATGTAAATACGTAGGCTGAAACTTATGCCTAAATCCTGTTTAAAAATCCTGTTTAAAGTCCTTTTCTAAATGTCAAGCTCTGCTGGTAATTAACGTCATGCCTTTCACTTGACTTGGAACTTCATACATGTGTCAAGTTACTTCCTGGTGCAAATGTTTTGCAGGAACTTTGCCATACCCGTGATTACACCTAAGACAGATGTAGAGGCTCAATATAGCATTTTCCATCCAGGAGAGCAGGAGTGCTTTAGATCCCTTATTCTCTGGAAGTAGCAAAGCTGGCTTTGAGGGGAGGGCTGTAGGGGCCATGCTGTCGCCTTCTGGAGGCATCCACCCACGGGCAGCCCAGGAACCTGGAGCTGATCCCTCCAGGCTGTAAGTGGTTGCTGCTGCCTTGGGAGCTGATGTTTATGCAGATCCACAAGTCGTACAGTTGCTGTATTTGGTGTCCCATAGATCTTACAGCCATGCAAAAGGAGGGCACCAGATGATGCCTGTAATCCTGCAAACCCAGAACCTTATTCAATACACCCATAAGCTTACCCAAATGGAGTGGGCAAGTGTCTGCTTGCGTGCAACCATTCTCAGGATCAGATCAGAAAAAGCTTCTGTGTATATATATATAAAGCACTTACTCTTCTAATTCCATGCCATCCCTGCAGGTGGTGTTCCCTCTGCCCACCCTCTGCACAGATCCTATTGGCACAATGTCTCAATGTCTCAATATTTATTTATTTATTTATTATTCTGGGGGGTGCACTCAGTTGAAATAACTTTGCTCCCTCCCCCAGTGCCAGCCTTCCAACTTTTACTGGAACTTGAGTAATGATGTCCCGGCACCCTTTTTTTTTTTTTTTTGCTGCTAAACTACCCTTTCATTATGGCCAATGGGAAGATTTGAAGGTTTACATTCATTGTGGGGTTTCTGAAGGAGGAGGGAGGAGGCAAAACAGTGAGGACTATTAGAAGGGCTTCATGACATATGAAGAGCATGGCACCTAGCCATGCTGAGCTTGTGCTAAAAATGGCTTGGCATTTTTCTGTGGGGCCTGTGGTCATACTCTGATACAGTGAACAGAAGCACTTGGAATATATAAACACACATGCCCAGACCTGACATGGTGGAAAGGGTTAAAATCCACAGCCTTGACTTAATAGGACAATTTCTGATGCTTGTTTCCTTAATAACTTATCCTCTATACGGATTACACAGAAATAATTTTGTACCATTACAAAGATGTCATTTTTTTAACAAGAGAGCAGGATTGGGTTATTATATTATGATGAAGACACACCCAGGGTTGTAAATACAGACAAATCAGAACTCACGTTTGTGGGCTTTTTCTGTATTGCAACCCATACAAAATGTATTAATATATCAAGACATGTAAGTGATGTATACATGAGATAAATAACCATTCAGCACTGGGTATGTTAGAGAAGCTCAACCTACGTTTGTGGTTTTATGTTTCATATATAAATATATGTTTAAGTACAATGTATGTGTGTATGCACACGTGTAGTGAGGCTGTTTTCTCCACTGGCTGGCAGATGTTGGTACATGGGCTTCGAGGGAGTGATGGCTGCGTGTGCTCCCAGAGAACATACTTTTAGGGCAGTTTCTTCATAACAGGGAAAAGAAGGTAGCTGGGAAAAAAAACCACGCTTTTACAAAACAGTGCACAGCCTTTAGTACTGGGAAGCGGTGACCTGACATTCATCAGGTCACTGATCATCTCATTAGAGGGTGTAGCCATGGAGGGAATGAATTTTTCATGCTGAGGAAAGCCTAAGCACCTTTGTTGTCTTAACTGTGTCCTAACTTCCAGTGCAGAGGGACATTTCATAGCCAAAAGCAGAGCTGAGAACCCTGCCAGCAGGCTGTGTGGGTTTGAGGAAAGCCATTCCAGCATGGTTGGAGTGCTCCCCTTCTCACCCCCATCACCTGCATGCCTTGGGGCAGTGCTGGAGAGAGGCCTGAGCCCTGAGATGTGCTCCCAGCACAGATCCTACTGTGTCTCTTGGGGCACGGACCCAGTGGCAGCTGAAGATACCATCCAGAAGCAGAGACCCCTGGCTGGGTTTCTGGGCTTTCTCTGTGCAAAAGGGGCTTCCAGAGAGCAGAACTGCTTTTGAGAAGGTGATGACATGAGTGTCATGAGTGATATGGATGTAGGTTGGGCTGAGGAACCCTTCCTGCCTTGCTTGTAGTCTGAACAATGTGCTTAGAGTAAATGTCTGCCTTTCAATAGCTACAGTTATGAGAGAGGAGCTCCACCTGGACCTGAAGAGCTGTGGCTGTCAGCAAATGTGAGCATAGGACAAAGGCTGGCTTGCTGGGTCCAACATTATTTTGCTCAGCTAAGGTCTTGCAGTGGTGTATAGCAGCTCTCAGTGATGGCAATTCCTCTGCTGAACACCTCCCTTTGGCAGACGGCAAGGGCTGGGGGAAGGAAGACAAAGTGGGGAAGGAAGACAACTTGTAGAGCCAAGTGTGAGCTCAGAGCAAGGTCTCAGGTGCCTTGTTGAGGGCTCTCCCTCCATCTCCATCTGCGCTGTGGCCAAGAAAGAGCAGCACGTTGTCCTGAGCCCCCCAGGGATGGGCGTTCTGCGGGGCGGATGTGGATGTGTGTGAGCCCAGCCCTCTCCATGGCTACTTTTTGCAAGACCTCCGTGGTGATTTTTCCCCCTCTGGTTTCCTAGAAGAAAAGTTAATAAGTCGGTGTAGGTAGAAAACTTCATTCAGGAGTGTTATTGAGCCTTTCAGCAGCAGATGATTTCATTCAGAACAAATAGCCTGGAGCTCGAGAGATCCCAATTCCAGCGCAAACAGACTCCTGACACAAGTTCATTTCCCCCCTTTCTTTCCTGATGCACGTGGGACCCCATAGCTGTTTCTCTGATGGGATAAGTGTGCTGGGACAACATTCTTTTTTTAACTCTCAATTTTTTTTTCCAAGCATGAAGTCAGTTTTTTTTTTTTTTTTTTTTTTTTTTTTTTTTGCTTTCCTGATTATTTTAGGAAAAAAAAAACCCAAACAAAACCAAACCAAACCAAACAAAACATACTACAGGAAAATGCATAGGGAATACGTTATACTACATCTGCATCCTGTGGTCATGCTGCAATTGAAAGGCATAAATCAGGTGAATAGAACCACGTGGTTGTGGTGCTGGGAATATCAGGCGAACTAGTTCTTTCAGATCTGTTGCTGTACTGCAGAAATCCCTTCTGGCTAGTCTGCCTGTGAAAAGGGAATTTGGTGCGGGAAGAAAGAGCAAAATGCACAGCAGAAATCCTCTCAGATGATGAGGTCTGCATTGCAGATGCCAGCGTAGGGCTTCACCCTTAACAATTTTCCATGCATGGCAGTCAGAGGAGCTGTGCTAATAGATTGTGGCTACAGAATGAGCTGGGAGATTGCATGCAAGTTGTGGCTTTTATTTATCTTTTTAATCTGTAATTGCCAAGAGACAGAGGGGGAGAAGTGTCAGTGAGTCTGGGGCTAGGGCACTGTGACAGAGCAATTCCGTTCAACCCTTTAGCCAACTTTACTGATCATTTGCAATTCCTGTTGTCTGCTGTGATTGCTACGGGTGCTGAAGAGCTTCTGGAAATCTCAACCCCTTGTTACCATTCATTGGAATTGCTGCAATTAGTCCTGGAAGCTCCTCATTGGGAAAGCTTTTGAGTGGAAAGACAGTGAGGTGGAAGGGTGGCTCTCAGCCCCCGTGGTGGCTGCCCTGAGCCTTTTCTAAGTGAGGCCCAGAGCAATGCGCTCA
Organism: Lagopus muta; assembly: GCF_023343835.1. NCBI lineage: Eukaryota > Metazoa > Chordata > Aves > Galliformes > Phasianidae > Lagopus > Lagopus muta. Next base: position 366,468 of record NC_064449.1, on the reverse strand, counting down.
GCGAAGGGCAGAGCGGCAGCGTGATTCACAGATGTGGCTCAGTGCTAAGGATGTCTTTTCTCCATCAAGGACCTTGAGCCATCGCTTGCTTCCTTTGGCATCAATCGACAGTAATCTTTGGAACGATTCCAAATATTTCCTGGTGTAACTGAGAACAGAAACTGGGCCAGACTCACAGGATATACAAACAGTGCCATGATTCAGAACTGGTACAGCAGAGAAGATGCCTGCCTGTAGAGGAAATGGATGAGCCTTTAGGCTCTAAAAATGTGATATACCCCAACTTGCTGACATCGTGTTGGACTGATGGGCCCTGTTCTGTGTCCTGCAAGTAGGTCTCAGTCCACCACAAACAACCTCGCTCTCCTTGCATCTTCTCCTTGCATCTTTACATCCACTTTCATTTCCCATCTTCCATCACTGAAATCTCCCAAGGGCTACATACTGTCTGAAGCATTTTCTGTGCAAGGTTTAGGGTTGTAACATCTGTTGGAGAGATGACGTTTTCCTCCAGCAAACGTCCCTGAGGAAAGTTTCCTGGTCAAAACCCCGGTGGAAACCATAGTCTTGAGCTGAATTCTGCAGAATTTGATGAGATTCAGATGAAATCCAGAATAAGACTCTGTGGATTTCACTGGAGGGTATCCACCGTTCTTTTAAAGTGAGATATTCACAGGGTACTGCAATTTCTCCCACTGCTGGATCTGTTCAGCAGGACCCAATCTGCAGAAGTTCTGCCCAGCATTGATGTCTGCTGATGCTGTCTCTGGCCAACGTCCATTTTCCTTACCCTCCCGAGTTCCTATTACACGAACAGCAGTATTTGTCTGTGGCACTCCAGCTTTTCATCTGCCCGAAGATGAGAGCTCTGGATTTCTAGCAATTTTACCTGTTGGTTCTTTGGGTTCATTGCAATGGGCTCTTTGTGCTGCCCTGCTCACTGAGTGACAGGGGCATTGGTATCTAACACAGATGTGCCCCCAAAACAGCTGTGTTGGTCCGCTTCACAAGTTGGTGAGGAGGTCAGGACGTCTGATGTGTTGGTGGAGGCTGTTGCTGTGAACAGCCTTCCATATTTCTCTGGATATTTGGACTTATTCTAGTAGACATCCAGTCTGGGGCATTGTTTTCTGTGGGGCTGGCCTGCAGTCCCCATGCAGAGAGAGCTCATATTTGATCTGCGCTAAGACTGAAGGAAGTACTCAGTAGTCCCCCTCCCTCTAAGTCTGTCCTCTCACGCTGTAGATTATCCACCTCAGACTCTCCAGACAGTCTCCTGAGAGAGGTTTGGTTTTATTACAGCATGTTGGAAATAAGCTGAAATGAATGCACAGTGACAACTGGCAATTGTTTGCTGGTATTTTTTCTTTCCTGGGAGATGTTATACTTATTGCAGTCACTTATGTTCTCTTCCTCTCTATATCTTCTGTGGCTTACTTTCATTTCTTTCCTACTCTCAAATCTCAGCAGGAAGGACAAAAATTGGTGGCCTGGGTAATACAAAATCAAATAACTTTGAGTTTTATTTGCACATCTGGAGTAAGGATCTGATCCTGCATCACCGCATCCATCGGTGCTGAGTGGGTGACTTAAATTTTATGATGCTTTAGAAAGAGAGAAGAGGCATCCAGTATTGGCCACTGATACACCACAGGTCAGCCTAGAGGGTAGGAGCTGCCATCACAAAGAAGTTGTAGATGGTGCTGAGCCTACAGCCTCCACAGGATAATATGAAAACATGGCAGCAAACCATAGGGACATCCTCTTCCATCTCATGTCTCATCCTGACCCCGAAGAGATATTGTAAAATCTTTGGGATCTGGTACTTAATGGCTATTTTGTGTTCTCATTACTGTTACTACAACAGCTCTGAAAAGCTTGGTACCCCTTGCTTTGTGGCAGAAATATCAGAAGAACCATAGTAGAACCGTTTGCTTAGGGCCACCAGGGACTGGATGTTGCAACACAGAAGATTCCAAGTTATAAACTGAATTTACGGAGAGATTTTAAACTTCTTGTTTTTGTCTGCTAGCTATGTTTACTATGCAATGACTTATAAATTAGGGAACTCCAAGTCTGCACATGAAAATATGTTGAAAATTCACTATTCTTTTGCAACACAGTGATAAGCAGGAAAGTGAACTGGAAGATATACAGTTATCATTTTCTGTGAAGATACACATTTATCATTTTCCACAGGTTTTATTAGTGTGCGGAGGCCACACAGGTTTATGACTCTAAGATTACAAAACCTCCTTGAACTTCCTCCTCTGAATCCTTTCTAGATACAAATTGGTGGCATAAGTGACCGCATCGTGTCCTGGTGAGGGTGTCATTTGGCCAGGGAAGGGGGAAGATGCCATGAGATGTGACAGTGGGAAGGATTTTGCTAATCTCACCTGGCAGAGCTCATTTTGTGCCCCACACAGCACTCCTGCTTCCTCCCAGTCCTTCTCTGCTGTTGTAATACACGAGCTTTGGTAACCAAATGTTCATTAGCACTAACTCAAACTCAAAGTGTATCAGTCACATCTCTTCCCTTGCAAATTCTTTCCCGAACCAAAGTTTTTTGTTCTTCTAATTTTTTTTTTTCTTCACTAAAATGTAGTTCATTAATGATCCCATATAGAACTGTTGCTCATGCTTGTTCAGGAACAGCAATCTCTCCCTTGCTGTGCAGACAACCTCCTGTCTCGCCACAGCAGTCAGTCTTCCCAGCTTCTCAGCCATTTTTTTGGACAGCAATAATTCTGGACACAGCAAGCATTGTGTGCCAGCAGTGAATGAAACCTTTAATTCTATTAAACTGTGGCCCAGGATTGCAACTGGCTATTCTGGGATTAGTGATTTTTAGGTATTCACTGGGAAAAAGAAGGAAGGAAGGAAGGAAGGAAGGAAGGAAGGAAGGAAGGAAGGAAGGAAGGAAGGAAGGAAGGAAGGAAGGAAGGAAGGAAGGAAGGAAGGAAGGAAGGAAGGAAGGAAGGAAGGAAGGAAGGAAGGAAGGAAGGAAGGAAGGAAGGAAGGAAGGAAGGAAGGGAGGGAGGGAGGGAGGGAGGGAGGGAGGGAGGGAGGGAGGGAGGGAGGGAGGGAGGGAGGGAGGGAGGGAGGGAGGGAGGGAGGAAAAGAAGGAAAGGAAGAAAGAGAGAAGGAAAGAAGGAAATAAAGAAAGAAGGATAGAAGGAAAGAAAGGATGGATTTTTAAAGACCAAAAGGCAGTCTATAGTTGAGGCTGTGTATACTGTGTATTGTGTTCTTGGGAAATAGTACAAATGTTTCAAGATGACCGTAGTGCACCAAAGCAATTTCTTTCTTAGAACTCAGAGCTTGCAAGGAACAGAGAAATAGAAATACAGAGAGAATTGCCTTTGACAGTAGGGAAAAAAAAAAAGCAAAAGGAAGAGACTATTTTTGATATTTAGTTTCCTGTCTCTCACTCCTCAAATTGTTAACTCTGGGGGCAAAAATAACACCCAGTGTATTTGACTGAAATGGAAATATTTCTGTCTGAAGAGAAGTCCCTGTCTCCTGGGAAGAGAAATGTGGTGTTTCCAACTGCTCTCCCTCCAGCACATGTCCTGCTATGCTATGGAGCACCATGCTCCTCTGGCAGCCACAGAAGCTGTGGTTTCCCTGGGAAAAGCAGTTGGAAAGGAACCAGTGCTTAACAGGGGTGTGGGACCCTGACACCACCTCTGCCGGGTACTTTGGGGTAAAAATACTGCAGCTTAAGGCACATAGCTCCTTTAGAGATAGGAAATACCTTTTATTAATAAGAAACTATCAGCTCTCTGTAGTGACAGGGAAAATGTTATAGGTGAGAAGCATCAGGGTGAGGGCTGCTTCTCTGTGTTATATGATCCTTTGCACAGCAAGAGCATGATGCAAGCGGAGGTGCCTGTGAACTCCTGTGAGAGGTTACTGGAAGAAACACCTGCAAAAGGGCATCCAATGGAGGCATCCAATACCTCCACCCCAGAAGAAGGGAGAAACTGTGGCAGCATTCAGCTTTTCTGTCCTCCAAAAGAGCCACAGTAAACATGGTGTGACATCAGGCCACAGTGTGTCCCTCCTCTGTGGCAGCTCATAGGCACTCCATTGGGGAAACAAAAGGAGAACTGTGTCATTTTAGTCTGGGGAAGAGGAGGCTGAGAGGAGACCTTATTGCCCTCCTCAAATAGCTAAAAGGTGATTGCAGGGAGAGCGGAGTTTGTCTCTTCTTGCTGGTGACAGGTGATAGGACAAGGGGAAATGGCCTCAAGCTCTGCCAGGGGAGATTTAGGTTGGGTATCAGAAAGGGTGGTTAAGCATTGGAATAGGCTCCCCAGGGAGGTAGTTGAGTCACTGTCACTGGATGTGTTTTAAAACCATCTGCATGTGGTGCTCAGGGTCATGATTTAGCAGAGGGTTGTTAGAGTTAGGGTAGTATGGTCAGGTTGTGGTTGGACTCAGTGATCTCTAAGATCTTTCCCAACCTGAGCAAGTCTGTGATTCTATGTTTATATGATGTTTGGGAGAGGTCTGTGAGCTGAGGAAGAACGAATCAGTTAGTCCACATAGCAGTCTGATCAGGAAGCAGAGTCAGCTTTGGGCATCTTGTCTCCCTAAGGGAAATGTGAGGATGGCAGCTTTGGGCGTTGTGCTGGTACCATTTCCATGAAGACCCATTTGTGAAGGTGGAGCATGGCAGAAGCAGACAGCTCAAAGTTATAATCTGGTAGGGCTGAGAGGCACAGTACTTAGGGGGTTTATCTGAAGGGAGGTCTGAAGGTAATAGCTCTTGACCTTCCAGCAGGAGCTCATGCAGTGGAATCATGGATGCTAGCTGCCCACTGGTGAAGAGGTCTCCTGAAGCACACAGCACCTCCTGGCACCCGTTACTGCCTTGTGTGCCCAAAGAATGAGTCCCCACTTCCTCCCACATTCCTACCAGCCCACTTCTCTTTTTGTTCACCATGCACAGCCTGAAATTCACTTTTAGGCAAAAAGCTGCATGATTGGTCAGCTGTGGGAAGGAGCTGCAGGGCTGGTGGAGTAAGAACCCCACCTTTGGTGTAGGCTTGGCAAGTCACCAGCACCCGGGGTTTGGAAAACATTTGTGGCACAATGAGAAACACATTCACTTGGTTTTGAGCTCCTGGGTGAGTTTCCCCTCTATAACAGCTCTGTTGCTAATGGTTCTGGAAGTCACCACAGCAGTGGTTTGGATGAAAGCTCCCTGCTGAGAGTAGGTTTATATAATTGTTTTTGTATTGGTATTGTTAAATGTTGTAAATAAGTTCTGAGTTGTTGCTATGATAGGTCCTCTCTAAAAGGCCTAAGAGGAGATTCAGGGCTCCTCCTCCACACATATGTGGCCAGGCGAGCCCGTTCAAGATGGGATTGGAGGATCTACCCTTGGGCAGGTGAGCAGGGCACCTCTAAGCCATCTTGCTGCAGAGGTTGTGGCTGCAAAGAGCGAAGTTGTATTGTGATCTGGGCTCTGGTTCAGACTGCTCTGAGCCCAGCAAGTCCTTGGATTCAGCAAGTGCCTGGCCATTGTGGAAGTGGAGGACGTTAGTGTCTCACCTGAGGTCTCTGGTCTCTGAGCCCCCTACTCTTTCCTGTGAGAATAATCTTGTCCTGCCACATGTTGCCAATGTGCTTGGAGAAATGTCTCTAAAACATTGTATGCTCTTGTAGGAGAGGGATTTGGAGCCACTGTTGGCAAAGCACCACTGCTTCAAACCGGATTTCAAAACAAGGAAACAAACCACACTTTCCATCAGTGCTCACCCTCCTGGAGCGGCTCTGCTCAGGCAAATGGCTCCTCGTGATATTTTATTTCTCCGAGCACTCTGGGAGGGAGCTTGTTCTCTGGTCCAGAGATCCCCATTCAGATCAACCAGGCTGGAGGAGCCTGGGGAAAAGGAATGGGGACAGCAACCACACAGGGAAAAAGTAGACCTAAATATTTAATCCACCATCACATCAGCTTGATTCCCTGTAAGCAACTTGACGGAAATGAGCTTTTTATTTACATACATGCTCATATATATGATATAAATAGGAAGTGATTCATAAATGCCATCATATTGTGTACGTATAAATCTTATGTATTTTGCTATGACTTCATATATCTATCTTAAGTGTGGGTAAAATAAAAGTGGTGAAGAGGCAAGAATACAAGGAGAAAGATACCGAAAGGAGAGCAAGAGGGGAGAGAATGCTGCAGTGACAACATGTGATGGGGCTGCAGTCTCCTGGGAGGGGCGCCTCTATTTCTCTGAAAGTCTCATCAACACCATGACGCTAATGTGCTGCCTTCATTTATTAATTCACCAATTCTTTTTATTAATTGATTGCTTTTCTGCTTTTCTTTTTTGTTTGTTTGTTTGTTTGCTTTTAGTAAAGAGTACCCAGTTGTTCCCAGGAGCACAGTGAGACAGAAAGTGTCCTCCAATCACAGCCCCTTCAGTGGTGAGACCAGGGTCCTTTCCACCTCCTCCAACCTGGGCTCCCAGTACCAGTGTGAGAACGGGGTGTCAAGCACCTCCCAGGACCTGCTGCCACCTGCCAACCCCTACCCAATCTCCCAGGAGCACAGCCAGATCTACCACTGCACCAAGAGAAAAGGTCAGGCCTTCAATACTGCTGCTTGTGACTTTCCCCCTCCCTAGCATGACTTTGGCCATTACTTTGTAGCACTCTCTCACTGTGGGATGGGAGGCTCTGGCTTGCTTTGTGGTGCCTCTTGAAGATGGGCAAGGGCTGAGTGCTGTGCAATAGAAGTGGGGAGCAGCATGGAGTAGGGCTAGAAAACTCTTCTCACCTGTGGGAGCCTGGATTCTTTCCTCTGCCCTGGGCTGGGAGCAGCTGCTGGCACCTTCCACCCGTGCTGAATCCACATTGGGCAAGATAGCTGGTGCCGGAGATAAAGTTGACTTATCTGTCTCTGTAGCCCTCAGTTAGGGTTAATCTCTGAGTGTAGATACCTTGACAGCTTGGATTTTGTGGTTTTTGTCTAAAAATCTCACGGCTGGAAGACATTTGCCCATATGCAGAAAGCATTTCCACTTAAATGCTCAGTCTAATGAGCGGGGCATGGGATTGAAAATCATGATATCCATGTTCATTCCCCTCTGGCGTGACTGACCTGCTTTGACAGAGCTTGAGGGATCACACTGTGAGTACTTTACACTGACTGCTCAGCTCGTCCTGGCGTGAAGAGCCCGGGGTACCAGCAGGATAATTGTTCTCAGGCAGGAGCAGGCACTCTGTGGGCTCTCCCTTCCCCTCCCAGAGCAGTGGGTGTGCCCAGATGCAGAAATGCTTCAGGACTGGGAAAGCAAAAACATGAGATCAGGCCCGGACCCTCAGAGGAAAATAGGGAATTTCCAGGGCAGTGTTATGGGACAGGCAGGAGGTTGTGGCTGCCTACCCAGTTCACTTTTCTCCAGGATTTGGAAAAGCCAAAAGGAGACAGCACGCACCACAGGATTTGGCTGCACAAAGTACTGCTCCAGCCTGGTAGCCTCTTCCTACAGCAGATATCTTCCTGCTTCCCTGCAGGGTCCTATCAGCAAGCCACATGCCATTATTTTTAGCATCCTAACCCCGGGGCACTGGGATGTGCAGTGCAGACTCAGGGTGAAAGTGGCAGATGCCAGGAAGTGCTGGCAGATGGGACAGCAGGGCAGTGGAAATAGAGGTCTCACCCTTGGTAAGTCCTCCAAGTATTGTAGCATTGCATCTGTGGACATACATGTATATATGCAAAACAAAAATTGTTGAGCAATCTTAATATTTTCATGTTGTGGAGCTGAGCCAAAGAGGGAGAAATGGAGGCATAATTTTCTCAGTCTTCCAGCTGGTGGGGTGACCCCAGTTCTCATACAGCCAGTATCCAAGCTGTGGTGGGTAGAGAGTAAGGAACAGCAGTGCACTTCCAGAGTGTACCCTGAGGTCCGAGTGAGCTGTATCACCCTTGCTCCCCCCATCCTGGTGTAGAATGATGGGTGCAAGCTGCTGGGACACGGGGGGACTGCCACTAAGCCTTATGGTGGAAATGGGACAAGAGGTCACAGTGGCCCTTGGTGTCTCAGCCTGAGATCCAGCCTCGGTGCCCTGGGAGCTGATCTTTTGACGTTCCTCTTCCCCTCCACTGAACATGAATAAAACAAGCTGGCCCAAATGGCAGCGGCCCTTCGGATAATCTGCATGTCCCTGCACCGCAGGGCAATTCATCATTTGCCTCCACATTGTAAAGTGATAAGGAATCAGCTGAGGTTTCCTTCCAGTTTTGGGATTCCCACTAAGTGGTGTCTCCATGGGTGGTTTCCCTCAATCCCTCAATTATCTCACTTCCTCTTATTGTCACAAAAGAGACGACTATCTGCCCCATAATAAGCTCCCCAGCCCCTTCTGGCCTGCATGGCCCTTGCAGAAGTGCAGGAGACTGGCCAAGCACGTCCTTGTCTGTAGGGCCGACGGCTCCTCATTATCTCCACGATGGCTTGAGTGGCACAAGCAGTTAAGGGCCTTTTATCAAAGCCGCCAAATGCTTTAATCAAAGAGAAGCAGCGTCCTGTCCGACACCACCGCCTTCTTCCCCAAGCTGTGTGTCTCAGGAGCCTGAGCCTCTGCTCCCCTTGCTGTGCTTTTTCCCCTCCCATGCATGCAGCAAATAGAAAACAGTCACGGGGCTTAAAGGAAAGAAACACAAAGTTAATGGGAAACAGAGAGCCAATGTCAGCTGCCAAGCAGCGCTTTGCAAAGTGAAATTAATTAAAACAACAACAACAACAACAAAAACTGAGGGATGAGCAATTCTTCTCAGATAAATCAGAACGTGATCCAAGGTTTCATCTCAAACTCAGGCTGAGTGTGGCACTTTCTTCTAGTGCTGAACAGGATCTGCATTAAACTAGGGAAACTAATATTATATATAATATTTATCTTCCTCTTGCAACATCTCCTCCTTCAGCGAAATACCAAACTCTTCCTCACACCTCTCCTGCTTTCCTACTGCAGTCTCTCTGCATATATTTTAATAAGTCTTCTCATCGGAGAAAAAGTGTAGGTAGGAGTGTATGCAGTTCCAATCAACTCCTCAAGCACTGGCTCTTCTTCAGTCAGGTTAGGATTTGTCTCCAGCAGATGATTTCCTTCTCATGAGGCTATGGTTATGGATAAGTGCTCCTAGGGGCAGAGGGCAATCTGGCTGTGTTCAAGACCAGCTGGTGTCTGTATCTTCTGCAGCAAATACCAGCCCTGCCTTCCAAGATAGGCTCTCGAATAGTGCTTCATCCAGCTTTGACATCTCATGGTGTTTCTTTGGAGCCCTTCTAATCAGGAGGGTGACTCTTCATTTAGGCTTGGTAAAGAATGGGTCTGTTTGAGCAGATGAATGGCACCTTATTCAACTGCTCCTTTCTCGGTGACTTGAGACCAAGATTTCACTCTGTGGTTGACAGTGTTGTTCTTAGCTGTCAAGTCAAGATGGATTCACTCTGTAGATCTGATATGGAGTTGCATTAGGGGAGAGCAGCAGGGATGTTATCTCTGAAGGCTCCTCTGTCTCAGGGAGCAGATCCCCTTCTGGGTGAGGAAGGAAGGACACATCCCAGAGCACCAATGTGGCAATTCCTGGTGCCTGGGTGGGAACGTGGGGTCAAGGCATTGGGAATGACCCCAGTATGATGTGACAGGTTGCTGCTCCAAGCACTTTTTGAACATGCTGAATGCTAGGGAATAACAGTCCTGAAGGCTTGAATTGTCCTGCGTTGAATCCTAGCTCCAGACTGACATTGCCTATGGCATTTCACCTGGACTGCTCTGGGATGGATGGATGAACTCCACAACTGTGTCCTCCTAAGCAGTGGCCTCATCTCTTGATGTGGATTTTTAGGTTGCAACAAAGATCTGTTAAATCTTTGCCTTTTCTCTAGTTTTTCTCCACTTCTTCCTTTCTCACTGCTGTGCTTGAGAAGCCCAAAAGGACTTGCCAGCAGGCAGCTGGCTTTCTGACTTTCATTTTAGCCCCACATCCCAACTAGGGCATCAGGGCTTGTTTTCCCTTGTGTTATCCTCTCTCTCAGACTTCCTGTGAACTAAAAAGTCATCCCTCTAAACCTCTGCTCCCTCCCAGCCTTACACAATCCCAACCACTTGGCAGATTTCTGGGATGCTTGTGATGCTGAACAGGAGGCGACTGGAACAGCTTCTCCCGGGGGAGGTTATAAAAGTTGTCATGTTGGCACTCTGAGGGAGAAGAGGGATGTGGCAGAATCCACCGGCTCCAACCAGCAAGAACTGTGTCGTTCAGCCACTCAGCTTGGATGTGACCCTGCCCATGGGGAAGTATATATCACTCATCTTCTTCTTGTTCTGCTGAGGTTGGTGGAGATACAGCAGTGCCTTTCTCCCTTTTCCTCAAGAACAGGCACTGTTAGGGTAGGCCGACCTTTTACCAAGTTGATTTCTCCCTCATCACAGGGAGATGGGATTTCTTTCTCTTGGAGAAGCCGTAGGAACAGGGCTGAATAAAAGCCAGCTGTAGGATGACCTTCTTCTCATCCTGACAGCATTTTAGGAGTTGCAATGAGTTGGTCAAGCCCTGAGCTACCTCACAGCCGGAGGTGTCTGCAGCCTGGGAGGATGCAGCAGATGTAGCTCGAAGCCTGGAGAAATGGGCTGCAGAGGAGCCTGCCTCCAGGGCAGGAGGTGTTCACGAGGCCAGTGGTGCTTCATGCAGATACTCCATTGCCTCACCAGGCAATGCTTTTTGTGCCTCTGCGGGCAGTACCAGCCATTTACTGCCTCCAGCTTCTGGTGCTGTTTTTCTTTCTTTCTGCCCTGTATCCCTTTCTGTGTTCCCCTGCAGTGCAATGCAGCCACTGCAAGCAGTGTGACTGCTAAAATAACTGCCACAGCCACAACACATCTTAGGTTTCATGTCCCAGGAAATATGACTTGTCTGCCCTTTAGGGATGCACATTTTGGTTGAGTCCATCCTTCTCTTCTTTGACAGCCCTAGTTGGCTTTGTACATTTTGATTGGCTGTTCCCACTCATGTTAGATTCAGATGAGAAACCAGAATGGGCAAAACAACAGCATTATTGATAATCAGCCATTGTCTGTCCCTCATAAAGTTGGGACAAACCTACTGTAATGTCTGGGAAGTGCGAATGAGCTTTAAAAACTGAAACATTTGGGTCCCATTCTTCATTGTCCTTTATCCCATGGAGATGAGTGTCATGAATTAGAAAGGAGCTCTCCTTTGCAGGGGATTTGCACAAGGGGAAGAGGTGGGCCCTGGGTACCCTGAAGTCCAGAGATTTTACATGTTTGCATTTCATTTTGGATAGGTCTAATCCTGGAATTGGGAAAATTCTATTTAAAAAGTCATTTGTGTAGTATTTACAATCCAGCTGGAAGTAGTAAATACCGGAAATCTTGGATCTGCTTATGCTCTCATTCAAACTCCTTCATTAGATAGATCATCTAAGAGGGAGCCAGTTTCCACACATTCTGCAGGCTCCATTTTCCTTGGATCCACTTCTGGCAGCTTCCCCTGCTTGGCAGAACTTTCTGCTGTTGGAGATTTGTGCAGTATCAAGGGGATGCTCACGAGAGCTGGTTGCCACCCCAGGCTTCCAAGAACAGCAATGAACACAGAGGATGGCCAGCATCTCCCAAAGGTGTGACACTGGGAAAAGGACAAGGGGGGCTGTTAGGGAACCAGCATCAAGAAGTAAAGCCAGAGCAGAGCAGGTTTCTCCACTATGCCCTGCTGAGAATGTGAGAGAACCTTAGGAAGAGGGTTGTGGCCTGGGGATCCACTGTCCAGGCTCCAGAGCAGTTGGGTTGGCTCTGAGCCGCCCAGAATGGGGATAGCTCTTTTTTTAGAGCTGTGAGAGAGGTGGAAAAGCAGCAGGAGGAAAAGCTGGAGGGCAGGCAGGCACTGTTAGGATGGGCTGTGATCCTCTGTTAACGTCCTCTTTGGAGATAGGTGCAGTCCCCTCGAAGTCCTTAAGAACTAGAATACCAGTGTCCTTCCCATATCTGACATCAGTGAGCACGGGTCTAGAAAGAACAGCAGAGCACTTGCTGGAGCTCATAAAGAAGAGGAGGCAGCTGTAGGACTTCCACTCATGTGCTGGTTGTTTTTGTTTTCTTCTTTCCACCTGCAATGCATTCTGGAAGCAGACCTGTGGCTCTGCAGCCCTGCCTGGCTGTGCTGCAGCAGGGAGTGGAACGTCTGGGTTCAGTGGAAAAATCAGCAGCCTCAGGTTGTAAGTCAGGCACACTTCAGCACAATGGAAAAACAGGGTTTGACTGTTTTGAGCTTCATACTTAAAAAAATAAAATAAAATAAACAGTCAAACCCCAAGCCAGCGGCTTCTAATGCCAGCAGAGTAATGCGGTTTAATGCTGAAAATTTTATTAGCAGAACAATGCTTCATTTTACAAGACATTGTTTTTCCACCCCAGCGTTCTTATTACTCAGTGGTGGGTTAAGGATCCAGAGCTTTTAGGCTGTGTGTAGAAGCTAGCACTGCGGCTGGTACTGCAGATGTGCCTTTTGTGATGGACTACGCTCAGAACCAGGACTCACAGCTTTTGTCACCTTCACCTATGCAACAAACCCCATCAGAAGTGAGCACAGTGATACACTGCTGCACCCACTTACCATTTTGGCTGTGCCAAAGATGCTGTTTCAATGCGTGGCTCTCCTGCCCTTTGGTGCCTATATGTGCTGGCTGCACTGGGCGGGCACCTGAGTGAGGTGATGGGTTATATTACAAGGAGAGCAGGTGCAGCTTCCAAGAGGAACATATGGCTGCTTACAGCAGTAAGGGTCAATTCTTGGTGGTATTCTTTCCAATTGTTATGCCTTTAGATGGAGTGCCATGTTTTGCCCGCACCAGGAATCCTGCTCTTAGAGCAGGAGCACCAAGCTAACGTGGGTCAGAACAAGCTCTTCTCTCCTTGCCTCACTGACCTTAAAATCTCTCGGTGAAGCTCTTGTTCCTGGGAACTCTGCCATTCATTCCAGCAGAGCTGGATTTCATTTGATGACCCTGTGAATGAATAAATAAGTGCATATTCATTTATTCATTTTACTCCCCCTAGAGATTTCACCTACATTGTTTATCTCCTTCCTGCTGTTGGCACAGAGATGCTGCAGGAAACAAAGGGCTCTGCAAGCTGTGCCTTGTTTGGAGAAAAATTCACTTTTTCATTTTGCTTGGCCCCAGCACGCAGCCCTGCATGGATTTATGTTCCCCTTGGCACAGCTGAAGGCTGGGGCTGTTAAATCTGATTGCCTCACCTCTGTCATAGCTGGTGCTCTCACAGTGGAATTTTTATTGTGCCACTTATCACAGAAGTGTATAATTGTATAAGCTTTTAATTAACAGTATCAGCTCTGGGAATGGGGATGTCTGTTAGGGTGCTGTGTCTGCAGGCAGGAGATGTGCTGGCAGCCAACAGAGATGAGTCTGGTGTCATGGGGTATCACCAGAAATAGTACTTCTCAAGATCCGTTCTGCAAATTACATTGCTTCTCCTCCCAGAGCTTCCAGCTAATCCCTCTCTCCCCAGCCCAGCAGGCACGATGAGCCGCTTCTGTGGGATCTGTTCAGAACAGTCCCAAGGAAGGGCTGTGACAGCACTGGGAGATGTGTCTGCAGCAGACGGACTGGAGCTAGATGGCCGTTAGGGCATGTCTGCCTCAGCCTTGCGTGGGCTGTGCCCTTGGTAGAAGGAGGACGGTCCTGGCAGCCTGCAGAGAGGGAGGTTCAGCTGAGGGCATGGCATTGTTGTTTGCTAACAGGAGTTTTCTCTCCCAACAGATGAGGAATGTTCCACCACCGAGCATCCCTACAAGAAGCCCTACATGGAAACTTCACCGGCGGAAGAGGATCCTTTCTACAGGTCCAGTTACCCCCAGCAACAGGGACTGAACACTTCGTACAGGACTGAATCAGCCCAGCGCCAGGCATGTATGTACGCCAGCTCTGCTCCCCCCACGGACCCCGTGCCCAGCCTGGAAGACATCAGCTGTAACACGTGGCCCAGCGTGCCATCCTACAGCAGTTGCACAGTGTCTGCCATGCAACCCATGGACAGGTTACCCTACCAGCATTTCTCTGCCCACTTCACCTCAGGGCCTCTGATGCCCCGGCTCAGCAGCGTGGCCAACCACACGTCCCCCCAGATAGGAGACACCCATAGCATGTTCCAGCACCAGACCTCGGTTTCTCACCAGCCCATCGTGCGGCAGTGCGGACCTCAGACCGGCATCCAGTCTCCCCCCAGCAGCTTGCAGCCTGCAGAGTTCCTCTATTCCCACGGTGTGCCTCGAACCCTCTCGCCCCACCAGTACCACTCGGTGCACGGCGTGGGCATGGTGCCAGAGTGGAGCGAGAACAGCTAACGAGGCAGTCGAAGGAAATGGGAAAAAAAATAAAATAAAATAAAATAAGATAAAATAAAATAAAATAAATAAAAAAGTGGAGGGGAAAATAAAAAAATAAAAAAAAAGGGAAAAAAAATCCAACACACCATCGTTAACAAAAATGAGAGCGTTTTGCAAGACTGCTTTAAGCGAATGTTCACCACCAGCACTCGAGAGGGACAGACGCTGACCGTGCCAACGGTTGGAAGCACACATGGAGCACTCATTGGCCATGGCACGATGTGCCCCCCCCGGTGCTTTGGTTCAGAAGGCAAACCCAGGGGAGTAGAGCGCTGACCCCACGTACCCCCAGTCCGTGTCTCTGCCACAGCCCTCCCCTGCCCGGCCCTCCCCTGCTCCTCTCCTTCCCAAAGGGACATGTGACTCCTGCTGCCTTTCTCAACACGGCCAGAGTGCTGGGATGAAAACAACTATGATGTTACTTTTTTTTTTTTTTTTTTTTTTTGTGGTGTTGATGTTGACAATGTTATATAATAAATAATAATATATATATACATTTTCTTTCCATTTTCTCAAAAAAAAAAAAAAAAAAAAAAGACAAAAAGACAAAAAGAATGAAAGAAAAAAAGACACCAGCCCTTTTTTTCTTTTCTTTTCTTTTTTTTTTTTTTAACCAAGGGTGGAATTTAGAGCGGTGTTCTTTTTATTTTTTTCCATAGATGTGGTCATCATCACTCTTCAATGGCAAAAAGGTGCTTTTATCCCACAAATAAGAAAGCCAGGCTACCTACCTCAGCCGGTGATTTACTGTGAGTGGGACCCTACTCCCCCAAAACATCTCATCCCCAACACACAGCCAATGAGCAGCACCTCCCCATTGCTGCCAATCCCTCATCCCTCTCGCCTTCCCCATCATCTCCCACCTTCCATCTCCCATCTGCCCATCTCCCGGTCTCTCAGCCCACCAGCTGCCCCACAGACACCCTGGAAGGGTTTGGAAGGGCCCACAGCCTGGCTGCTGCCGGCGCTCTGCAGCTCATGGGAATGGGAGGAGGGGGAGGAGGGAAGGAGAGTGTGCAGGCCTCTGCACAGAGAAACACAGAGGAGAAACAGCATTTGGAAAATCGATAACCATGATTATTTTATCAGAAATTCTTTCTCATCCTGTCTCTCTCTCAAAAAAAAAGAAGAAAAAAAAGAAAAAAAAAAGAGAAGAAATACATAGCTGGGTATACTGAGCTATTGAGTGTGTTTTAACAAAGCAAGAAATGGACATGGCAGGCAGAGGGGGGTGGAGGCAAGAAGAATAGGAAGAGCAAATTCATGTAATGTCTGTGCAGGGCTCTTCAGGTGTAACATTTCCTGGTACAGTTTATTTATGGAGGTTGGAGTAAGTCCTCCTGTGTTACAAAGCCAGTAAAGCGGCTGACTCATAGGATTCAGTTTATTGAAACTGAAGTTTGCTTTCTCTTCTTTTCTTCTTTTTCCTCTTCCTCTCCAAGTTGTGCCCACACTCTATAATTCATATATATTTTTAATTAAAAGTAATTCTAACCAACAAAAGAGCTATACCTGTGTGTCAGCAAAGTAGAACATGGTTGTGAGTGCACAGAAATGCGTGTGTGTGCGGGAGGGACCCCAGACAGATACCCTCACCGTGCATCCTGACTTAGCTATGCTCTCCTACTCTTTTGTGGAAGTTTATATCTAATAAACACCACATGCTACAAAGTACAAGGGACCTGCCCACCTTTTTTTTTTCCTTTTCTTTTTTTTTTTTTTTTTTTCCCCCATTCTTTTTGCTTGATACTCAGAAGTTCGATTTTCATTTCTTTCTGGTGGACCAGCTACACCACCCCAATGCCTTTAGGCAGCAGAGGGCTGAACTTGCTGGGTCCAGGGCAGTGTGGTTTGCCTCTACAGCTCTGTGTGGGTCTGTGGGCCTTTCCCACCCAACAATCTCTCCTTGTCAGCCCTAAGGCTCTCAGGGTTGCTTTCCAAGCAAGGAAGATTAGGAGCAGCCTTGGAAACCCAGCTGGGTGTGTGGACCTTATGGAGGTGGAGCTGAACCTCTTCCCATGCAGGTGGGGATATCTGGCCTGGGAGAGGCATTTGGGGCTGCCTCCCAACTTCAGCAAAAAAGGGGAGGTTACTGTGTACTTCATGAGTGGGAGAAAGATGAGATAACAGCCAGAGAAAGAGATTGCACTGAAATAGGCTGCACACAAGAGGTCCAGCTGTGCCCACACCAGCAGGATTGTTGGTCAGGTGCTGGGGACACCTTGCTGAGGGAAAGAATGTGAGCAGGGACAAATGGTGCTCCCACCCAGTTATCCCCACTGCAGGCAGGACTTGGGGAACAGCATCCATTGGGGCTGCCCTGGTGATGGCTGCAGTGCACCTCTACCTGCTCTCTGCTTTCACTGCCTCTGCATGCAAGAAGTGAGTGGCACACGTTGGTGTTGATGGGGCATGCAGAGTCAATAAGCAGTGCTATGCCCCCGTGGGAGCTTGCACTGGGCAGCAGCAGAAGGAGATGCAAGTACTGTATAGTCTGGGCATGGCTAGGATCTGGAGCTACACACAGAACTGCTTGTCTCCATGGGGCCACCCTCAGGGAACTGCTCAAATGTTGCGCTGCTCCGTAAATCATAAGCTGTTCCTCCAGAATTTGCAGTTACCCAAGATTAATGATGGAGTAAATTGAATTTTGAGTTAAGGAATAAGAAATTGCACCATATTTAGCTGTCAATTACATTGTACTTTCCAGGCTTCATCATCCCACTGCTAATCATGTAATCATCTTATCACTTTATGGCAATTTACATGTAATTAAATGGCCAGTGGTTACGAAGTAAGGAGAGAGGTCTTACCAGAAACGTGTGCCATGCATCTCAAAGAATGCTAAGGAAACTGAACCCATATGGTAAAATATTTCTCAAACTTTGGAGGAAAAGCTTTCAACTTTACTAACCTCCTCCACATCCCGAGTTACCTTTTTGGCTCTTCAGGGAGCTGCGTGGGTATGAGGAGCAAGGGTCATCCATGGGAACAATCACAGTGGCAAAACCAGAAACCTGGGGTGGGTGGGAGGACACAGCACTGCTTTCTGCTCCTCTTGAGTAGGCTACTGGGTGAAGCTCAGTACGGCACAGCATGGAGCAGGCTCAGTGGCACCACAAGAGCACAGCCTGCTATTCAATCTGAGTGAGTAGGGCTGCAATGGTGAGACTGTGTAAAAGAAAAAAAGTGATGCCTGAAAGTCTTGCGGTGAGTCCCAGACTAGGTGTGAACGTGCCTTGCCTGTGCTGGGCCTGGGGAAATGAATGTCTTCCCAGCTCATTAGCTGAAGGGATTTCCCTCGTTTCTCTTCTTAAGGACTTAATCTTCAGCAGAATCATGGCAATGATGATACAAGAGCTAGGGAGAAATTACACGCAAGTGAATGTCAATGAAAGAACTAAACTCTAACCAGAGCTAAGCTGACAATTCAGCAACACTGAAACATACCCTAGTGTGGTATGGGGGAGTGTGTACAGCCATCACAAGCCAACCTCTTGCAGGCAGGGTGGAGCTGGATGATCCTTAAGGTCCCTTCCCATCCAAGCCATTCCATGATTCTACAGTTCCAGAATTCCCTTTTTGCCTACAAGTTCCAGCTGTCATCAAACACTCTCCAGAGCTGCCTTGTGGCTTCACCATAAGCACTACTGAGGGTACCTCTGCCGTGGGCTTGGGGACAGAGAGGGTGGAATATGGCCATAAGGTTTAGTGGGCATAGTTGTGATGAGTTGATGGTTGGATTACATGATCTTAGTGGTCTTTTCCAACCTTAATGATTCTATGATTCTCTGAAGAGCCCTGGAGATCTGGACTTGCTGGTGCCTCTTCCTGGCAAAGCACCCAGATGGTGCCCCCAATGGTGTCCCCAAGAGAGGAAGGCCCTGGGCACTGAGAGTGGTGTGATGGGTGCAGGAGGTGGTGGTGGCCCATAACCATGTTGGGACGATGGCCTTCAGGCTGCCTTGGCAGCACGGAATGCAGCCATGAAACATTCCTAGGCAGAAAAACAGAGCTTTCTGTATGAACCGTAATAAATAAATGCAGGCTGTGCAATTCCTTCAACCAGAGGAAGAGAGAGAGAAACCCAACCTCTGCTCAAAACATCTTTTAAGGAGCAAACGCCAACATGCAGGCTGTGGTCACAGACGGTGTTTTTGCAGCTGCCTGCCTCGGCTAAACCACTCTGCAGTCACCGTCGTTTTTACCTAGGCAAGCTGCAGATGCCCTGAGGGGGCTAATAGAGACCTCTTTGTTTGCCCCTATCAGCTTGTTTCAACTTTGGGCAGCAAGGACAAGGGCTGTTAGCAGGAGCTGGCTTTCCATGTGGAACTTGCAGGTCCTGGCAGCCTGACATGGTTGAGGTTCCTGCTGGGGGTGAGGCCACCTGAGTGGGGCAGAGGCACTGTGAGGCCTTTCCCACCGCCCCAGACAGAAAACAGCCCTGTGCCTCTGGGCTGGGCGAAGAAAACAGTCCAAAGCCTCAGGATTCTTGCCCATAAATCCAACCCACAGTACCATAGATTTGTATGGTGCTGCCAACTTCGACAATTTTATGCTGAGTCCTGTGTGATTTGCAGTGTTTTTTTATTTTAATTTTTTTCTCTTTTTTAGTTTCCAGTTCCTGGAGCCCTGTGATTATATGAAATTTTCAAGGGATGCCGAGGGCTATTTTATTTTTTTTCCCCCTTTCTCTGCTCAGTTTTAGGCTGCATAATAATAATGGAAATTTTACCGGGGAGGAAAGTGAGGCAGAAAAGAAGCAGCTTGTCTGGAGGTGGGATGAGGATTCATCACCAGACAAAAATATTTTGCTTTCTATTTTTTTGGTATGTGCTCTCCCTGGAAAAGTGAATGCTTTTGCTGCATTTTTTTTTTTTTTTTTTTTTTTTTTTCTGGACTAATAAAGTCTTTAAAGCTTGAAGTGAATGGAAAATGTTCAGAAAGTGGCCTGAATAAATTTCTGCCCCTAGAAAAAAAAAAAAGAAAAAAAAAAAAGAGAAGAATATTTTGTTTATATTTAGGACCTTTTACTCTTCTGAAATTCCAATGGAAATTTTTTCCACCCACATTCCATTCAGAATGAAACTGTGACGTATTTCAGCGGGAAGCCCCATGCTCAGCAGCACTCATCCTTCCTTTGGCGAATCATAGAATCAGAATCATAGAATCACAGAATCCTAGAATGGCCTGGGTTGCAAAGAAGCACAGTGCTCATCCAGTTCCAACCCCCTGCTGTGTGCTGTGTGCAGGTCACCAACCAGCAGCCCAGGCTGCCCAGAGCCACATCCAGCCTGGCCTTGAATGCCTGCAGGGATGGGGCATCCACAGCCTCCTTGGGCAACCTGTTCCAGTGCCTCACCACCCTCTGGGTGAAAAACTGCCTCCTAATATCCAACCTAAACCTCCCTTGTTTCAGTTTCAAACCATTCCCCCCTGTCCTATCACCATCCACCCTTGTAAACAGCTGTTCCCCCTCCTGTTTGTATTCTCCCTTCAAGTATTGGAAGGCCTCTGCCTTCATGGCTGCTGCTGCCCGTGCATCTCCTGCCCTGCTGAGATCCATCACATGGGCAAGCCGTTGTGCCATGGTGGTGGAGGGCAGAGGCGCTGCTGGGAAGCACACTTCCAGGCTGAGTAAAGCAACAAGGCTGCAATATGGAGATGGAAATCAATCCTTACGAAGGGGGGTCCAAGCAACCTCCCTGGGGCTATGTGATTGTGTGTGGGAAGAAGCTGGCCTCTGCTTCAGCCCTAAAAAATGGCTAGTAACCTGCCTTGAAGCCAAACAAAAACACTGCCTGAATTATGGCTGGAAAGTGCAGACCTAGAGTGGAGGGGGAGCACATGGCACGCTCTTTAATAGCAAGGGACTGAGAGCTCCAGTAGTACAGTTGTAAATGCTGGTGTTTGAGATGCTTCTGTTGCCTAGGGCTGAACATGTAAATTATTATTTTTATTATCATGATAATAATAACATATTGCAGCTCTTCATCTGCTTTGTGTGATCTGGCACATGCAGAACAAGTTTAGAGTGCATGTCTGTAGCACAGAGAGGCTCTGTGCAGTTCCAATATCCCCATCTTTATCCCAGGGTACTGCAAGTCTCCAGCTTTGCACTTCAGCTCCTTCACAGCGTTGGGCTGCAATGAATCTGGAACTTATTTTTGTACTTGGGGTTTTTGATGCAATGTTCTTGTTGAGAGGAAACCAGGTAATCACAATGGAGTATTATTTCCTCTTTCTGTTGTCTAGACTTGTGGTTTATCCCTATGACCAGTGAGACTGGAGGCAGCACTGTAGGCAGTACATGAGTGCTGTGCAGAGGAAAGGAGTCACTCCCCTGGATGTACTGCTGAGGGTGCAGATAATCCTTGCTGTGGGGACACATAGCTGGCTCTGTTTGACTTCTTTGCCAGAATGCCCAGGTTGTTGTCTGCAAAGCTGCTTGCCCTTTCTCATGGGCAGCTCATCCCAGAGGCCAGGCTTCACTTCTGCCTTTGTCGAGCTGCATAAGATTCCTGCCACCCCAGTTTTCTAGTGGGAACCCTCTGAGCAGCTGCCCTGCTGCTCCCATGGATTGCTTGCTCCCTCTTTCGTATAATCTGGGAGCTCTGCCCCATTTTTCTGGTCATCAGTAGTGGTGCTCACAAACTCTGGTGCCAGTTCTGACCCTCAAAGGATGCCAACATCTGGACTTCTTGCATCATTTGCACCTGATGACACAGCCACATTTCTACCCACCTTGCTGCCCACTTATCCAGTCCATAACTTGTCAATTGAGCTGAGAGAATACTATAGGAGACTTCCAAATCCTTAGATAAGCCAGGATTTGTGTGCACTTCTGCAATGTTTCTCTATACCATCTCTCTTGAGATCATCAGTTGCAGGTCCTTACATTCATCAGAAGCATGGTCTGGGAGATCACCCAAGGGTTTCCATCTCAACATCTCTGTAAACCTTAAGGCGTCTGCATGCACCTTCTTTATCAGAGCTTTTAATTAGAAACACAGCAGCTTGCTGCAGCACAACATGGCTTTTGTGGGGTGCATACCTGGGGAAAGGAAGCCTAGCTGGTTGAAAAGCTGGACTAGCATGATGTATTTGCTGCTGTTCAAGTTGTGCTGGCTGCCCTGCCTGAGTCTGGTGCTTGGCGTGCCCAGGCAGGGATTGAGAGGTGATTCCAGACTTGGAGAGCTTTTAATTTAAGGCAATGGGTCAATGGACCACGGCCGGTCCACAATGCTGTAAGGCAGTCTGGAGCTGGTCAGTGAGTTATGAGTGTGTGTGTGAACCCAGACGCTTTAACAGCCTCGCTGAGTGATAGGCACCAGTATTGCTATTGGGCTGATGCCAGTCAAGGTGGTGATGACAAACCCAGCTTGGCAGTGACTTCAGCACTTGCCTGTGTGGGGAGCAAATAATAAAACCCTGTTCTGGGTCGTTTCCAAGTATCTTCCATGGAGATTGTGCAGCTGGGAAGGAGGCAGCAGCGCACAGCAATGGCATGGCCTGCAGATCTGGCTGCTCTGCATTGCTGGGTGACCTTCAAACATTTCAGAAAGGAAATTAAGTAGCACTACTGGACCCATGCAGATAATTTCTTTTTTTTTTTTTTTTTTGGTGTACTAAATCAGCACCAAAGCACTGCTTATGCATGGGTGACATCATTTGCTTAGCTTCCAGAGAAATAATTGTACTTTCTCCTCCATTTTTAAACATCTCACCTAAAACAATAAAATATGTTCCTATGCTTTATTAAGCATCACCTTGAATAGGAGACATCCAGGCTTGTTAAACATGGACATAGTTTTTTGCTGCTGGGATGGGAGAGGAGGGCAGCTCTTATAGCAGTTACTCAATGCTTTTTTTAGAATTTGATCTAATCTGCCTTTTTGAGGGGATAAAAGGCACCCCCAAAATAATGCTCAGCTCCAATCAGTACTCAAAAGAAGAATGAAGTACTGCAAAGTCAGCATCAGTAACAAAAAAGGCCACCTCATTCCTAGTTCTAAGGCTGTGACACTAAAATGAAAATCCAAAACAAGCTTTAAATGTTTTCCTAGTGCACATCTTCCAGTCAGCGCACTCCCGATCATGACAACATTTGAAGATGTGCACTGGTGAGGAAGCGAGCTCTTGGACCGAGCAGGCTTTTCATTCAGGGCATTGCTGATCCTCATGGGGAATTATTTGTAATGGCAGTTTGCTCAGATTTTACATAGCTGTTAATAAAGTCTGGGAAATCTGTGCATGGTATCTCCTTTCTCATCTGACTGGGGCAGCTTTTAGGACAACTTTAACAACCTGATCAGTTGTTGATGGATAGGGTAAGAGCCCCTCAGTTCATTTACTGTGTTCAGCCCATGGGCACACGACTGTGTCTCTTCCCAGGGAACGGACTTCCAAGGGTAGAAGTGGCCCCGCGTCTGAGAGGAGCAGGTAGCTATATATAACCTACACCAGGGCTTCAGCCAAAGCCAAGTCTGGAGACTTCGTGAGCCAGGAAAAGTTGAACAGGTACTACAGAAAAAGTGAAACAGTTTGAGGCAGTTTTCAAGCTCAGTGCCTTCTTCCTGGGGACCCTCAGCAGCAACCCACCTGAATTTTTCAGTCATATCTCTTTGTTGAAAGTGGTTCGATTTGGTTGAAGGAGTTGAAAGGTTCCCAGGAGGCAGCATCTATTGCTTGGTTTGGCACATTTCATTGGGAAATTCAGCTGCAGAAGATTGTCTGGACCAGCTGACCCCCAACCAAAAGGCTGTACCCCAGCAGTGGGGTTACTGTTGGGGATCCAGTGGGGATATTCCCATGGGCAGGGTATGTGTGTGCCCTTGTAGGGTCAGGCTGGAAGTGTGTATTTTGAACTTAAGCCATCCTGGTGAAATTTGGTCTTCTGGAACTGTACTGCTGAGATCTTATGCTGTTGAGAGTCCATCCTCAGAGAGGACACATGGGGTAACCGGGGGGTGAGTTATTTCCTTATTAATTCATTATAATGAAGTGCAGTCATGCCCCAGACATGATTTGTGCCATCCATTGCCCACACTGTTTGGAACTCAATCAAAGATGCAATGCTTGCCATATGACAAAAATAGAGGCCCCTCCAATCCCCCCCCCTTCCCTTCCCGACCAGCTCCCCCCCACACCTTGTACTTTATTAATGAAAATCAAATGTTTTCTTCACTTCAGAATGACCCCAGCACCTGGCAATACAGGTGGAGAGATGTTCCCTGGTATCTCAACCTTTCCAAAGTGCTGCTGTTTGGGACAAGTAAGTAGCTTCTGGGTGATATGGCCCTGAGCTGTCCTCTGCTCCAATTGCTCGTGCTAGTGCCAAAGTGTCTCTCTAACAGTGTCAGTGATGGCCATGACCTTTTGGTTGAGACAGTGCTGGAGTTAAGCAGTGCTCTTCCACACCAGGAATAATGGGGCTGGGAGATTTGACAGTGCTCCCTCTCCATCCTCCTCCTCCCTTCTGCCTTTAGATGGGACAGAAAAATCTTCAGGCTACCTGCCTCCATTTCTTGAAGCAAGCGAGATGAGGGGGAAATGGAGGAAAGCCCCTTACATCACTGTAACTTTTTGAGACATAAAAGCTTTTCTTTGAGAGCAAATCTTTTTTTTCCTTGTGGCATTAGGGCTAAAGAAATTCCTAGGAAAATAATTTGTCAAGGCCCTGACTGATCAAAGACACATATAAAAGGACCCTTTTTTTAAAGGGGAAAAAATCCCCCTCCAAGCTCAGAATGAATTGGCAATTCATTTACCGACTGTCAGATAAAGTAGCTCAATCCCTATCACGTCTTTAGCTGGAGCTGTGGCCAGAAGGAAGCAATTCTCGGCCCACTGTGTGTACATGTTTGGGGGTATGTTAGTGATTAGGGTATTCCTGCCTGGGGGATGCAGAAAGATATGACTCAGATTTGCAAAAGAGCCATAAATCTCCCTCTTTTTATTCAAAATGTGTGTTTTATGGCCGTTTCCTGGCCAATTTCTGCCTTGAATAAATATGTAACATATCTCTGTGTGTATAGTTTTTAGGTCCAAACGTTGGGCTTCCTCTCAAGAGTGAGCCGTCTGCTAAGGAACAGTTTGAACACAATTCTATGCTGTTCCTTCCTTCCCAGAAAAATCCTTCATTGAGTTTTAACAAGCTGAAAGTTGTCCCTGTGGCACCTGCACCTGCCTGTCTATGGTGACCTGGGATAGGACTGGAAGGGAAGACCCCAGAGGACCCCAAAAGGTGATCCAGCTCCCAAGACTGGATCAGTGAGACTGAAAACTGGGATTTGAACCCAAAGGCTCAGAAGGATTTTGGTAATCCCAGGCATGAGCTCTCCCTCACACAGCAGTGCATTTGGATGTCAGCAGCAAGTGAAGCTCCAAAGCTCAGTAGATGCTGTGCTCACACCCCATAGCTGCGCTGATGCTCACCAGGAGCTGGGCTTGCTGTTCTGCAGGAGTCCACTTGTCTCTGCAGCTGGAATTACATCTGGCTCCTGGTCTGTAGGGGACACTGTGCTTTCAGCTGATGGTTTCTGTGGGACTGCACCCATCTCAAGAACAGCATCATCCGCATGCTCTTCACTACTTATCCCCCCATCCCACATCCTTTCCAACCACAGTGGTGTGTCCCAGTTTACTGCTCCCACATGCTCTTTTCCACCTCTGTTTCCCAGTGTCATGTCTGGATGATATCAAAAGTACAGCATGGTGCTGGAGAAAAAGGCAGGAGCAGATGGACAGCAACACAGGAGGAAGCATATTCGTCGGATCTTGGGTCACAGAATCACAGAATCACAGAATCACAGAATCACCCGGGTTGGAAGGGACCCCAAGGATCATGTAGTTCCAACCCCCCTGCCTAGCAGGGCCACCAAACATACACATTCAGATCAGGTTGCCCAGGACCCCGTCCAACCTGGCCTTAAACACGTCCAAGGACGGGGCATCCACAACCTCCCTGGGCAGCCCGTTCCAGGGCCTAACCACTCTCCTAGTAAAGAACTTCCCCCTAACATCTAACCTAAATCTTCCCTCCTTCAACTTAAAACCATTTCCCCTAGTCCTGCTGTTGTCAGCCCTTTTGAAGAGTTTACTCCCCTCCTGGGTGTAGGTTCCCTTCAGGTATTGATAGGCTGCAATGAGGTCACCCCGCAGCCTTCTCTTCTCCAGGCTGAACAAGCCCAACTCCCTCAGCCTGTCCTCATAGGGGAGGTGCTCCAGCCCCTTGATCATCTTAGTCGCCCTCCTCTGGACCCTGAGTGTGTCTCTGGGTCCTGAGTGTGGGCTGCACAAGTAGGAATACCCAATTGCTTTCATCATGTTGTCTTTTGGCATTGATGGATTGTAATTTTTTTTTTTTTATTGAAGTGTGTTGATGCGTATGAGAAATGAAACAGGAAGAGGCTGTGTCATCTGCTCTTCTCCACATTTAGTGAGCCTGAGACCCAGGAAGAAGGAAGAACAACAGGAACAGCTCTGATCTTGGAGGGAAATATCAAAGCTTTCCATCAGCGTTCTGTTCTTGTGTGTCACACAGAAAGCAGATTCCTCTCTGTAAAACAACAGGAAAAACCATCCTTTTGCAAGGAAAGCAGTAAAAGTTTAGGGTCTGGAATTGCTGGTATTTTATTTTTAGCTCTTCCTTCTAATCCCTTAAGCCTGTAGTTCCTTTCTGCTTCCTTTTCCCCCAAACCAGAAGCTGCAATCATTTGGCCCTGCTTCAAAGTCTCAAAGCCAACAGCACAGCTCCCAGATCCCATGCCAGAGAAGTCTGGTAGGGGCCTGAAGTTTATCTCACAGAAGGCAGTTGTTGCACTTGGTGGGAATCATGCCACTAACCCCGAGGAGCCTTTTTTTTTACCGTGCCCTTAAACATGCCAGCAGTGTATCCTGAGCCTACATGTTGTGTAAAAATAACACGACATGTTGCAAGGAACAACCTCCAAAAGTTTCCTAAACTTTGGTCCAAGATTAAAATTGATCTCACATACACAAAAGCAGTGTGATACCTTGAGTAAAGAATCGAGCAAGGAAAAGGTGGCAGAGGGGTGGCTGGAGGTCCTGGGAGTTTCTCCTGAAGGCAGATGGCATGGGGCAGAATCATCCATGGGAGTGGAAGCCACGTGTGTACTTTTGCTTTGGATGTTCTTCAGGGGAAGGTCACTGCCCATTGCAATTTCTCAGTGGTCTCTTTTGAGTGAACATGGCTTTCTCGTAGCCACAGAACCATTCCTGAGGTGTGACTCCCAGTGCCAGGTTACATTTATTCCCTTGGATTACCTCTTCACCATTGCTACTATATCTGCACCAGGCAGCAACATTACTGGTGACATTTATTAGTGAAGGAAATACATCTGGGGATTTCCCAGGTGCAGAGGATAGGAATTCTGTACCTGGGAGGTTTCCATTCAAGCAGTGACAGCTCTGAAGCCCTCCAGACAAGTGTCTTTTACTCAGTTACAGTGCAGCTTTGTTTCTTCCCCCTGCTGTGGTATCTCTATTTAAGGCCCAGTCGTGTAAACATTTATAAGCACATGATGGGTTTAACAATGATTCATCCTATTAAAGTCAAAGTGGCTACTTAACGGATAGTTTCCAGAACTAGGCAATAGATATAAAAAGGGCAGGGACCATGACATCTCTGTGCTATCTGAAGTGGCTAACACTTCAGGCACAACAGCCTCCATCTCAGCAGAGCTGGCCTCCTTCTGACTATATTCAAAAGCTGCCTAGAAACAAAATTTTGTTTTCTGTCTGGGAAATCCTTTGTTTGAGAACGCCCCAAACAGACTCGGGGCTCTGGGAATGGTTCAGAGCAGCAGCGCCAAGTGAATGGTCCTGCAAGGAGGAGGAGGTCACTTTCTCTGGTGGTTAGTGGGCATAGTGGTGGTGGGTTGGTGGTTGGACTAGATGATCTTTGAGATCTTTTCCAACCTTAATAATTCCTTAATGATTCTGTGATTGCTTTATCAGCCAGAATAAAACAAAATCAGGTTGAGAACACCCAAATCTTCCCTTCACGCAAAGGATCTTCACACAAAGGACTTCAGAGCAATAATGCAGAGTGAACATTTTGAGGTTTTGCCTGCCTTGTGACAGTAGTTGCATCTCACCAGATGCCAAAATGCTACTGTGGCCAGAGAGGGAAGCATCTTGTCCTCAGCTCACTGCAGGCACGGGAATGCTCCTGGTGTAGACAGGAAGCACCTCTATGTGGGGACCACCCAGAGCAGCTCTGGAGGAACTACTTGGCTTCCCAGCCGTGCTTCAGCACTTTGAACACCTCTTTGAAGTGGTCTGTGTTCCACCAGAGATCACAACTCAGTCTCAGGAAGCTCAGTGCTTGCTGCATGCTGCTGCAGGGATGCTGGGGTTACCATACCTGCTGGCAGTGCACCCCCATGCACCTCTGTGTGCCTTCAAGCAAAGAACCTGCCAGGAAATTCAGGGGTCTACAAGCTCTCTGGCATGCCAAACATGACCTTCTCCACCTGCACCCTCAGCTGGGTGTCAGCCAGCTCCGTGCTAGGAGGCATGTAGCTCTGTCAGCCTGGCGCTAAGCATCCGCTGTTACCAAAAATAGGACTTAACAGTATGTTCAATGCCTTCTATTACCATTACTGTTATTTTATTATTATTATTTTTCAATGAAAAGTAGAAGAGGTTTCATCTGCAGACAGCATATTTTTTGTTAAAGGCCCGGATGAAAGCAATAAATAGATAAATAAATACATAAGTAAATGTGTCCAAAACAAAAGCCATGGCAAAACTCAGCTTTTTCATTACAAGATGATTCAGTGCTAAGAAATCTTTGAAATTTTTAAATGATTTATTGGCTGCTTCAAATATGTCAGGCAGCTTAAGATAAAAACAATCATACTGCTGAAAAACTACATTCTCCCTTGAAGAAAAGCTTCAGGAGGAAAAACTTCCTCTGGGTACCACTGAAGAGCTTTTGGAGATATGTAGCTGCATGCCATGATGATAGGAAAAGAGAATTAAGTGGGATGATAAATATTTTATGGACACCTTACAAATACCTTATAGATTTAATCTACTAGATTGGTGGACAGCTAAACACTGAGCAAAGATGCCAATTTAATATCTTGGTGGGAGTAATGACCTCACTGGGCATTTGAAGGTTTGCATGGACCATTGAGACTTCAGCAAAGCGGTAAAGTGGGATGTTATCAGGGAGGAGCACAAAAACCAAAGGCCCTGAGCATGGCCAGGCGGCTGCTTGAGAGAGAAAAAAAAAGCAAAAAAAAGTATTCTGAGTTGCCAGGAAAATCCTCCAGATGATGATGGTAAGGTTGAGTGAGGGAACACCTGGGGAAGATTGATTAACAGACAGCCAGTGTGAGTGTGTGATTTACGAGGAGTGGTCCTGGCTTTAGTAGGAGTTCTTTGGAGATATTGCTGTTATGGTACAGGACAAAATACTCCTGGATGCAATATAGTTACTGGGTTGTCAAACATCACTTGATACAGTTCCACAAGTGAGATTATTAGCTTAAGCAAGAAGAAACTGAATATGAGGTTGAATGGGCTATGGGACAGAAACTGCCTTCAAGACACTGCAATCCTCTGTACATCCAACCCAGTGTGTGCATGTGCACCTATCCATCTGTCCGTCCGCCTCTCCTTCTGCCTATTCACTCAGCTTTCTTCATCTGGGAGATTTGTCAGGGACTCCCAAGATGCCCTGTTGGAGTTCAGCCTTCCCATGTGAGCAGAAGGAAGGGTCTCCGTTGTGTTAGGTGGTGAAGCTGCAATGAGGAGGTGGTGTTTTGAGATGCAGCAGGCGGTGAGCTGCCCTTTGGGTAGTTGGCACGCTGGAAACAAGAAGCAAAGCTGGATGCAACCTGGAGGCCTGGCACCCAGGGGAAGTTTAGAGCAGTGAGAACTGAAGAAAAGGCTTCAACTGCTGTGGCTTTGTAGGTCTGCTAAGGTGCCCCTACAGACTGGTTCTCTGTGGAGGAAATGCAGAAATTCTGATGGAAATGAAAGAAAATGCAGCTGGGATGCACTCTTTTCCCATTTCTGCTCCTGTCTATGTCTACTGAGCGTCTTCTATTGCCCTCTTTTTTCTCTTCCACTACCATTATTTTGATCACCTTTCTTTCTGGAGTCTCTGCAAAGTTTTGTGCAGTCCTGAACTTCAGACCCACCAGCATCAGCCCTCCCTCTGAAAGTGAGCCATAAAGCCCCAGGGATTGAAGGCCACATGTGGAAAACCACAGCTCCAATACATCCAGCCTTCCTCTCCCAAGTGTTCAGAGCTCCAAGGCACTGGTGCCTCCACTTCATGATTTGATTAATAGTTAGACAAAGTCTGAAAGACGGCAAAATGAATACACGATGTCTCTCAGATGAGTAAAGACAGCAGAACAGATAAGAGAAATTGGATGGCTTTGGCTTTTGGTGTGAGAAGTGGCCTCAAGTTATGTATTATAAATGTTGGCAAAACAGAGGAGACTGAGCATCCCTGGAGTGTGCAATACCCATGTGTCTGGAAAATGCAGGCTTGGATATATTCTGTCTTCCAAACACATTAGGACAGATTTCTGTAGTGTAATCTTCGAGTTTCTTGTTTTCATGTCATTCTGAATTCTCTGGAGGCAGGTGGTGGCCAAGCAGTGTTCTCTTTCCTTCAATAAGTCTGTAGCTTTTGGAATTTCTCTCTCTGAACTGATGCTTTGAAAGATGTGTTCAAAAGGGAGTGAGGCAGGCAGACAGCTTTCTAGCCTCTGCTCTTACTCAAGACAAGGTACTAACCTGCTTCTGGCATTTGGACTAGGTGATCTTTGAAGGTTCCTTCTAGCTTAAATGCTCTTCAGAGCTGAAATAACAAGATTTCTTTATTCCTGGTCAATAATCATGCTTCTCAGCATAAAAATGTGTACATCTGAAAACATGTGATGAGACATCAGAATGCTTTCTATCAAGAAGGTGGACTATTAGAATGAAAAGGAAAGGAGAAAGGCACAAAGCTTTTGCATAAGTTGCAAATATTTTGATGCCTTCAGCTCTAAGGCTGAAGTGGGTGGGAAAAAAAACAACAAACAAAACAGGCTGAAAAAGCATGTGGGACATTGGGATTCCCTTTAGTAAGGGATTAACTGGGAACTTAAGATGAGATATGGGTATGGCATCATTTTGGGAGAGAATTTGAGTTGAGCACACCTGAAATAATAACTACATGTGTGTGGCTGTGTGAATGGATGCTACTGACCTACGGATGGGGCAATCAGGATGAGTCCAGGGCCAAAGGATTCTCTTGTAGGGGACTTAGAGGTTTTCCAAATTAGGAAAGGAATGAAAAAGATAAATGGCTCACACTGGTAATGAGGAGGAGGTTCGCAGTCATTGGGGCCATGGCTGTAAGTAAAAAAGGAACTGCAGCCACACTTCTTCCTGGCAAAGAGGTAAAACGATGGAGGCTGTTGCCAACAAGGACACAAAGGCATGATGTGCATGTAAAACCCATTTTTATAGAAAAACAGCTGTGTGTGAGGAGCTTGGAAGGAAATGAGTGGAAGTGTAAGAAAGGGACAGGGCACAATAATGTGGAACAGGGGTATGCTTTGGGGCTTGCAGCTCTGTTTGAGAACTGCCTGTATGTCTGTCAGCTGTCATCTGTGTCCTGACCTCCCTCATGCCACCTAGAAGGAAATTTCCCAGCAAACTTCCATTCTGGATTGTTGTGTATGAGGCGAACTTGAACCAAGACCCGAGGAGGGCAGGTCCATGTGGAGCAGATTTTGTGGGGTGCCTGCCTGCAAGCTTCATCTTGAACTGGGATCCAGACAATGCATATTCCCATATGCACTGTAATCACCAAGGATTTGGGAGCTGGGTATAACCCAGGTTATACCAGCAATTGCAGTTCACTGTCAAGCACAGTATCACATGTGCTCAGCCACCTGTATCTGCAGGGACAGCAAGGGGTTGCTGGCCATGTAATCTCATCTTAGATATTCTTTTTTGCACAAGAAAACTCTGCCTCCCAGAGGGATCAACTGTCCTTGCAATTGGAGCTGGAAGTCTTTGTCATCTAACTTCAGCCATCTAAAATGTAGATGTGGAATCTAAACTACTCATTCAGCTTTTCTTTTAGCAAAGTGCATGTCTTTTAGTTCTTAGAGACACCACAGATTCGTTCTGCAGCAAACATATGGATAAAGTGCATGCCTATGGGGTTGCCCTAGAAATGCAAGGCAAAGTACTGGCTTTGGGTGATCACAAGGCATTGGCACAGAGTCAGACCTCTGTGCTGAATCTCTCCTAAGCCTAGACAGAAAGATAAAGAGGAATGAGAAACAGTAGTTGAATCAACAGAAAGAACAGCTTCTATTCTGATATTTGCTCTTGGTGGTACTTACGTTCTTTTAAAGCTGAGACAAAGTTGACCATGAACTATAATAATCACAACAACAACAACAACAAATCCACACTGGGCCTGTTTCCTAACTCATGTTTTGGCATGGGATGTCTGCTGCTCTCTTCTTGTGCTACAGCACTGCTTGGGAGCGATAAGGAGCACACAGCCTCCTGTACTTTAAAGTGCACTAGAAATAGAAAGAGAGATATGGTGCCACAAAAGGAAATCGGTTGGCTTCAGGCTTTCCCCAGGGCTGACTGGTTCAACATCCAGGAGTTCGATGTACCATTGCAAACCAAGGGCAGATTTTCCATTCTCCCTGACTGTCAGAAGCTCAATTTGCTAGTCGTGATTCAAACATCTTTGCTTTAACCAGATGTGCTGGGATCGAGGCATCATGAAGTAAATGGCACACACAGCATTGGCACAACTGTGTTTTGGCTAACCCTATTTGTTCATTTTAGGTATAAGGCAGTTGTAGACTTAACAGTATTAGAAAAACAGCAGAGCCCTTAAGAAAAAGTCCTGACAAACTTGATTTCGTGTAGCAGGAAGCTTTACAGGTCACCCAGGTATGATGATAAACAAAAGATAAGACAATCTCCTGTTTGGAAAGTAGGAGATTTGTGTAGCTTGTGGCTCATCAGATACAGCCCCACTTGGGCTACAGCTCCCACTGCTGCCATTTTCTTTCTGTTAATCCCTCTGAGGGTAAATCCCTTCCAAACCAACATCTACTGAGACTGGCAAGTGTGCTAGGTGATAGAGTGGAGGAAGTTTCCAGCAGCTGTGGGCTTGGACCAGCATAGCTATGGAGAGTGCCAGACTCTCTGATTTCCCTGCATTTGGCAAGGCATGCAGAAGAGGGAGATGGCCTCTGTACAGCCAAGAACTCTGCCCAAAGACTGGCCTTAGGGAGCACTTTTGTTTCACCAAGCCTTAGGCCAATAAAAAATGCTAATAATTTTTATCAAACATTTGTTTAAATCCATTGGCCTCAAGGGGACCATCCTGCTCTTGGCCAAGAAGTAAGTGAAGGTGAGATCACTGCATTCGCTTGCACAAGCTGGCAATTAGTGCAGACAGTCCCTGATTTGGGTACACATAGGGTCTATGCTACTACATCTCCACCAGTGTTGTTTTCATGCTTGATCTAGAATGTCTCACCATGCACCTCCATTTTCCTGCTGTAAATACAGTTATGCACCTGCTTAACTCTTTCAAAAAGGTGAATGCTGGAGATAAATAGCTGTATGTGAAGAGCTAATCCCCTTTTTCCACCCAACTGACACAAGTTTCTCTACCATCCAAAGCAAACATTTTAGCATGCAATAAAAGGACCACTTTCCAGGAATAGTTTCTCTGTCTTCTTAGAGAAGAGATGTAAGAAAATCTTTGGAAACTTTCTTGCTGGCCCAAGTGAGTTGAAAGAAATTTTGCTTCACGGAATCAAGATGAGAAATGTTTTGGTTTTGTTTGCCTTCAGAGATGAACATGAAAGGCAATTCATGGGAGAAAAAGAGGATGGCTGCCTGTAGAAACCACAAAAATCTTTCTAGGATCTGGTTCCCAATTTTGCTGCACTTGAACTAACCATTAGTACTCAACCTGGATATCAGCAAGAGTCATGCACAATCAGATCTCCTGCAAAACGGGCCGTATACTGTGTGAAAGGAGAAGAAGGTCTGGCTGTTGGATAGGCCAATAAATAGGAAGCTGATGTTTGAGCAGAATCAGTTCTGTCTGGATCTGAGGTTGATAATCTGTGCTAAAATCCCAATGTTTTTCTTCCTCTCATGCTCCTCTCCAACTCAAAAAGAAGGAAAATAAGTAAATGATTAAATAAAAAAGAAGTGATTTAAACTGTCTTTAAAGAAGGAATTTTTGTTTAATTTTAGGTCATGCTAGTGGTTCCACACAGGGGGATGGTAGAATCTAAGAGGAGTGGAAAAGGCACTGATCATTTTGAATCCACCAGTAAAGACTTCCTGTCATTTGGCAGCAAAAAGAGAGAATAGAGCAGCCATTTTGTGCATAGAGAGGGTGGCTTGTTAGACAGGAGGAATCGTGCCCTGGCTGCCTGGGGAAGCAGGATGTCAAGCTCGGAGGGCTAAGCATTTATTTTGGAAAGCCAAGCTCCCGCTTTCTCATCTACACATGGATGTGCTTCCCTTCCCACTCCTTCTCCAGGCTCATTTCTTTCATGCCTTTCCAGCCCTCATTCCTGGGTGGCTGAAGAGCTGTGTTTCCAGCAGCCCAGTTCCCCCACCCCAGGGTGCTGCTGTCACTGTCACCTGCTGGCAAGAAGGTTCCTGGCAGAGGGCAGTGAGGCTAGAGGCTGGTTTCCTTTACCAGCTCATTGCAGTGCTGCCCTGCTGTGAAGCCTTGGCTCTGTCAGTTTCCCACACTTCAACTCACTTGTTCCTTCCATGAGTTTCTGCAGTGTTTTGTGAGAAGCCAAAACACCTGCTCAGTGAACATAGATGTCTGAGGGAAGTTGGCAGAGATGATCCTCCTTTTATTTTTTTTTAATTGCAGGTAAACATGATCCTTTCTTTCCTAAAGCACCTGATGTGATGCTATATTTCTTATCTTTTCCACCCCCCTTGGCAACTGCATCTCTCCCCATGCTGCATTGTAACTGCTGAAGGGGCAGTAGTTTATCTGTGCTGGGTAAGTTAACGTCAGCCCTGTCCTCATTCCATGAATGTTGCAGCTCACAGCTACCGGTCACATCTTGCCTCCAAGAGGTGCCTGCTCAGTACCAGCCAATGTCACTTCCAGAGGTCTGCTGTTCCTGCTGGATGAATAGCGGCATCACTTGTCTACACCACCTCTTATTTCTGCCTAATGCAGCTGTCTGAAGTTAGTCCAGGAGTTTGATCTTGAAATAGAGAATGACAGTAAGGACTTAATCTCTTGTATGTTTAGTGGTCAAGACTCAACTCTAGAGATACAAGTGAAGAGGCTCCTTTTTTTTCAGCAACAGTCCAATAGTTGTCCAAATCCAAGCTTTGGATTGATCCACTATTAATTTGGAAAGGGGAGAAAAGTAACAAAACTAAGCCCACTGCAACCCCTTGAAGTGGACTCAAATAGAAATAAAAGCCCTTTGCAGAGTGAGCTTTGGATTGATTTCTCATTTCATGTCCAAAAATTACTTGGAAAGATCATGTCGGCCAAAGGCCAGGGTCTAGTCTGCATACCTGTGCTGCTGTCCAGATGGTGAAGAAAAAGAACAGATGCATTGAGATGAAGAGAAGGATTTTAGAATGTGTTTTCAAAACCTCCTGTTCGTTGAAAGGGCTGGAAAGCGATTTAGAAAACACATCTAGGGTTTCCTTTGAACATAAGGAAAAAATTGACTTGGACATTGCTAATGTAGTGCCTTTCCAAGCTTACCGCAGTGGGGAAATGTCATTTGCTTGCTAGGAACTCAACCCAAACCCTCCCTTGGGTCAGTTTCCTCCCTGTATTGAGCAGGCTGGTGTGGGAGGAGACAAGCTCATGAGAAGCTGAATGAGACTTTTAAAATACTTGGCCGTCCTATAATGGAGGCCGAAAGCTGGCAAATGATTTGGTATTTTATTTCCTATGACTTTGCCCACGCGCCCAAATCGTTCACGACTGTAGTGCTCTCACAGGTTCCTTAGTTATAAACAAAAAGAAGGAAAATTATTCGGCCAGCTCAGATTTGGCTATTTTCAGGCAGTGTTGGCTGTAGCTCCAATTCAGATGGGGAAGCAGAGTAATTGCATCTGCATTGGGTGGTGTAGATGCTCCACTGGTACAAGCGTGCTCTTACTTTCTAAACCCTCAGTGAATCTACACCATTCCATCCCATCTGTCCTCTGCCAGCAATCTCAGAGTTTCCTTGGTCATGAGATCTTCCTTCTACTGCAGAGGATATGATGCTGCATACTAACTGTAAGCAAGCAAAGAAAAGCAGACAGGTAGACTAGTATCAACAATGATTTCTGTGGAAACAATTTTTTAACAACTTCAGAGATTGATGGTGCTCAGGAAAGGTGGAATTCTGGCAGTTGGAACTAATGTTGGAATCTGTGGTGCTGATGCTGAAACCATGGGATCTGACATGGAAATCAGCATGGGATGAACACTCACCTTGATGGGAAAACTTGGTGCTCACACTGAAATGCTCTAAGGCCATCCATACGATTAGGTAAAGCCAATATGGAAGAAAACATTGAATTTGACCAAGAATAACCAAATGGAGGGCTAAAATCCAACTTCAGATGTATGGACGCCAGACCCTGCTTTCCATTTATAATAACACTGTTTTACAATCTCCTGGCAGCCTTCCTTACAACCTTAAATTTGTATTCAATTCCCTTCCCTCTGAAGGCCTATGCGTTCTTACCACTGCAGACTAAGTTTTGTGGGATAACGAATCAGTCTTATCATGTCCAGACATCACAATGAGAAAAGTAGAATTGACAAGAGGAAAAGTTTGCTCTTACAGAGTCCAAAGATGAATTTGAGCTGCAGCAAGCTGTAAAACGCAATGCAGACTCACTTGATCTAGGCTTTAGCCTTTGTTGTGGGAATCTGCAGAAGTTCCTTACTTCTTTGACAGAGATGTTCAAGAACAAGCACCGAAGTGTAAATCTAGCAATGACACAGATCTTGCAGCATATTTTGATTTGCTGTGTTTTTTCTTTGAATGTGAATTTAGGGACTTCGTCCTACCCAAGATGTGTAACTTAGTATTTGCCCAGAGCTTTTAGGCTCAGATATCTAACACAGAAAGCCCCGGTCTTGTCTGTAAGCAACAGCTTAAAGAGTGAATGAGGCTGTGCCTCGTTATCCCTCCTCTGTGCTGAATCAGCCAGGCCTTTTTTTGCCCCTTCTGTGCTTTGATTCTGTCTTGGATGGGTCACACACTCTACATCCTATGAACATGCCAACTGGCTGCCCATGCTAAAAAGGGAGCTGGAATAAACCCTGAGTGCAAGGTGTGTCCTTGCAGGAGGAGAGAAAAAATCTCTCAGCTAGCTATGTAGCAGTGGTAGACTTATGCATGGAAGATCTGTGTTTGAAAAATTGTCTGTCTTCAGCTGTCATCTAACTTAATAAAGGCAGGATGGAGAGGGAATAGCTCTTCTTACCTCCTTAGACTATCACTGTAACAACAGCCCTACAGCAGAACTGGAGCAGTATGCAGAAAGGGAGACAAAGTTTTCTCTTTAGAGAGACAAGCAGACAGACAAATAGACAGCTAGCCAGATTTTTCTGTGTTATACGCATGGAACTCCAAAACTATTAAAGGAACTATTCGTAACCAGGAACAGAATCAAACTGCTGGCGTAGTCCACTGTTAAAGATTTTCAGTTCAATCTTTGATGGCATTTTAATAGGAACAGCTACTCATCAGCAATGTCAGGGTTAAATACTCCCAGCATGTATGCAATTGCAGAAATACCCTGAGAAGAATCAAGGAAATATTTCCATCTTAAACTCTGATAAGGAGTGAAAACGTGCAACTCGTTCCATATGGTGGCTGAGAGCCCTGAGCCAAACGGAAAGCCGTGCAGTCTGCCAATGCGTAAGAACTTGCAAGGCTGATAAATGAGCATGTTGCTTTGGGAAAGCCAGAGATGAAGTCGCACTGGAAAGAAGAAAACTGAAAAGTGAGGAGGAATCTTTTTTTTTTTTTTTTAAGAGGGGGGAAAAAAAAGCCAAGTCCTACCCATTTTTCTTGTTGGATGGCAGCAAGAATTTCTGGAAATGTTTTACATGTCAAGGATTTGAACAAGCTGGGATGTTTGTGGACAAGCCATTATGCAATGAATAAATAAATCAGCAAAAGAAAGGGAAAGAGTCTATCTTCTCTCCTGCTGTACAAAAATGATCCTGGCCCGAGACAGCTGCATTTTTCTGGGGTACTCAATGCAAGATAGAATACGAGTTGTCACAAAGTGGAGAAGGAAAATTTTGGGGTTTCTTTAGTATTGACCACACCAAGCCCTGATATGCAGCAAGGAGAGACCCATGCACATCACGTAAGGTGGGGAAAGGGCACTAGAGGAGAGCTTTGGTCATGGAAGTTTCTGAGCATCAGGCATCCTGGAGCAGCAGAGAGAAGGGCTCCAGCACAGCACCAGGCATGGGTGCTTGGTCAAACAGAATTGGGCTGTGTCTGGCAATGGGGTCATGGGGCAGGGGCAAGGGTGGGAGAGCAGGGCTGTGCTGGAAGGGAGCAGAGGGTCAGAGCAGATTGCATGTCTCCAGCTTGGTGCCTGAGATTTGACAGGTCTGCATTCTTGGCTGAAGGGATCTGGCTGTACAATTGATTCTGGGAGAGGAGTGGGTAAATTCATGGCTGGGCTGCCTGGGGGAAAGGCCGTTCCTTTGAAAAAGCCTTTCTGTGGCTAAAAAAAGTCACCTCTGACAAACTGAGCTTGCTTCCATGTTCAATCAGATCAGAAGCAGGGGAGGAAATCCACCACACAAACAAAATAATCTTTCCCGTTCCTTCTCCAAGCAGGGATTTTTCATCCAGGATCTTCTATGAAGCTATGGCTTCAGAAGCACTATGATTCCCAGCAGTGGACAGCAATAGGAAATCTTTGCTGGCTCATTTGCCTGAGCATATTTCTAATAATGAAATCAGTGCTGCTACTCAAACATCAGCACCTCTGCACGGGCAGAGGGTGGATTGACCCATGCCAGCTCTGTAACTTCATTTGAATGAGGCTTGCAAAGACAAGAGCATTTTGTTAGGCTAAAAAAAGCAAGAAAAAGAGCAGACTGTGGGGTTGTAAATCGCTGGCCAAGGTGATAAATGGTATGTGAACTGGCCAATATAATCTGCAAACTCTGGGAGGCTGAAGAGAAACCCTCCTTCTCATGAGCCCAAAATATTTCTCTTCCTAGAGTACTACAGTTTCCAGCTATGTGCCACAGATGTTCACTTCCCAAAATATTTGTTCTCAAGTCTGAGCTTCTGTCTTGCAGCTGCTGACAAAAGCGGCCTCTCCAAATATCCCCGGCAAAAGGAAAATGGAAGTTCCCCATCTTTGCTAAGCAGTTCTCCAGCAGCTGTGTGCTTCCAGCAGTGTCTGCCTCCCAGGCCATACCATGCACAGATAGGGTGGGTTGTGCTGAGATCTATTTGGGTAAAAGGAGGCTGCTTTGCTGGGACTGGGGGTACTGGCATGGAGCACTGTGGCTGTGGCAGGCTGGACGCAGGTCTTCAGTAGGAGACATCTGGGCACGGGAAGGTGAGATGTGACAGAGATGGGGATGTGGAGCAAGGATATGCAGGGAGCTTGAATTCATGGATGGTGTCCCAGATCATGTAGGGATTCTCAGGTCTGTTACATCTCACGCTCCTGAGTGGGTCCCGTCCACTTTGCCAGCCCCTACATCAGCCCACGTAACTCATGCCATTGCTTCCTACCCAGATGCTTCACTTTGGCTGTGGCTCCACTGCTGCCCATCCTCTCACCCAGCCAACTTCCCCTGCCACCTTCTGCTGCAGCTCTCCAGCACTGTCAGCTCCCCTTTGGTGTTGCCTAATGTGATGTGCATGCTCCCGGGCTCATGGCAAGGAGGTGCTGTGGAATCCCATCCCTCCGTACCCACAAGTCTGACATTTATTATTTGTTAAGCCTTTCTCTGGCTAGCCCAAGACTCTGTGGGGAAGTCCTCTCTAAGCCTGAGCTGGCCAAAAAAATCAGTGGGTGGGTGGAAAATCTTCAGAGACTGAATGTTGAGCCTTCTCAACACTACCCCTTTGATTTCCATTTAAGAACAAGATGAGGAGCTAATTTTGATTATGACATCTCTGTCCTTGCAAAATGCCCCACCACTAAAAGTCATAGGCCTGAATCTTAGGGTCGGATTTTCCTTTGTACTTTGTTTTGTGCTATCATTTACAGCTCTGAAAAACGTCTGTAAATATGCTTGGTTTCACACTCCATTCTCCTACACAATGTCTACATAGCTGAACAGATCCTGTCAAAGATCTCAAGGGTTTCTAGACACCTCATTTTCACCAACATCAGATGCCTGTGCACAAATAGATTTCTATCTTGTGCAAGAGAGTATCTGCAGTGTCTGGAGAACTCCTTGAGCCTGGGAAATTCCAGACGTGTTTTTCCCCAGCTATGGTTGGACCTCCGCATTGGTTTTGTGCTGTGACAAGGAACCAGCAAGAGATCTGTGCTTCTTTCTGTATCAACAGCGATGTTAATCCATTCAGAGGTGGCTGAAGAGAAATCAGCCTCATTTTCTATCCAGTTATTTCAAGCAGATGAAGTTCTAGGCTGCTTAAGCACTTTAATAGGTCACCTAGAGCTCCTCTGACTGTAAACAGCTGCTGCCTCACCCAGCAGTAAGATAGCTGTCAGCCCTGCCTAAATGCATAACCTTGGTGTAAGGTAAGCCTTTGCTCCCTGCTGCCAGCCATCTCACATACTAAGCTTGTTCCCAGCACAATTCTTGTTGCCGTATGGACACATCTCCTTTGTGGGAATATGGATCTAGCTGAGTTTCCCTTGTCACCCTATAAAGATTTGAGCTCTTTGAACAGGAATCTTTTTGACTCTATGAAGTTTTATGAATTACTGCTCCACTTGAAAAACGAAGCTTAGGCTTTCTCCTTTATTGCCCTTTGCAGTGACTCTTCACTACCAGTGTCAGTGTTTCAGGTCACCTAGGAGAGCAGGAGAGGGGGCTCCATCACTTGGTACTGTGTGCCCCTGCAGAGGCAACCTACATTTTCACCATGCTATGGGGGCTTCCTCGTGAGTCACTGCTCACTGGGAGGTGGGTCTGGAGTTTTGCCCTATCGTCAGTGTCGCCTCCAGGCCAGATGCTAAGCAACAGATGCCCCAGAGACAGATTTTCATCTGGTATGAAAAAGTGTAGTTTCTTTGATTTATTCATGTCTGAATCGATCTAGTGCAGCAAAGGGCTTGGCTGTATCGTTCTTTAGTAACTTCATTTAGAATTAAAGAGGTTTTCCTCCAGTGCTACACCAAGTCAATGAGCAGCTCCATCGAAGGGGCAACTTTTGTCACCTTGTCTGTCTGAGACAACACAAAGTGACCATCAGGATTTAAGACTGAGGATCCATCAAGTTCTCCCTTGAAGGGGAACTGTTTGATGAATCCAGCAAAACAGGAGATGTATGTAGGAAGGTGTTTCCCCAGGCTGAAGCTCCTACCCTGCCCTTCTGGCTTTGCTGACCGCTGTGATCACCACAGTCATGGGAAATCAGCTGTGCATTTTGTGAGCCCGGCTGATGTTCACATTCTCCCCTGATACTTACTTTTCTTTAAATCATTGCCAACTCAGGGAATCAGAGAACTGTAACTAGCATTGCAACATTTGTTTCTCGAGGTTTTCTCCCCAGCCAATGAAAAATCATTTAGTGAGATCTCCCCTTCTGTAGGCCTTCCTAGTCTGAATCTTGGAAGCTGTTCCAGTCTCCTGAACTGGGGTCTGGCACAGCCTCCTAGATGGAGAAGATACAGCTTCTAAGTCAGGTCTGTATCTTTCAGACCTAACAACAACCTAAGCTTGTTTTGGCCTGTTTGTCTTTCGGAAGGAGTGGATCTGTCAAAGGCCTTGCTATGCTTACATCAGGGCAGACATGCTGGTTCAGGCTAAAGCTGCATCTAGACCATTATTCTGTCTCTTATGGAGCCAGCAGCAAACGCTGAGGGCAAGATATAAGCTCGTTGCAAGTCCCATGTGCTGCTTCCTATGGCCCTTCCAACTCATGGCAATTTGGAGCTGAAGGACTTCCTGACATATTTGCATCCCTCTGTTTAACTGCCCTTGATGGATCTTTCAACTTCTTTAATTTCTATTTGAACCCATTTTAAGCTTTTGGCTTCCACAACTTTGTACGACAATGAATTCTGCCACTTAATTATGTGCAGTTTAAAAACATAACCACAAATCATACCAATCTTCAATTATAATAAAAGCCTTGCATCTGGACGAGATTGCCAACATGGATAAAGCCTACATAATTACATTTGTGCATTATGCCTGCAGAATTGAGAGCCTGATAGCAAAGTGCAGGAGATATGTGCCATGAGTTGATGGCGAGGCCTTCAGAAGAGGTTTGCTGTCCGGGATTCTTCATCTCTCAGCTGCCTGATGGCATGTGCTTCGTCAGGATCTGGCTTACACAGAGCTGTCCGTTTGTTTTCTCTTCCCCGGAGCAGTTGGTAGGAAAAGTTTATTCATTGTTGCAAGGCTGCTGTGGTCTCTTGTGCTTAAGGGGAAAGGTCAGCGTAATGGATACTTCTCCTGTGACATTTGTATCCTCGTGAATCTGCAGGCTTGAGGAGCAGTTCTGCAGCTGTTCCAAACCTGCCTGTGGATTCCCCAGTTTCGGCTCAGCCTGAGAGAACTTCCTCACGAAAGCAAGTCTAGCCTAGGGCTTGTTACTCCAGGACCGTGCAGGAAAGCCTTGCTCTGCTGGAGAGCTCTGCTGGGAAATTAATAGCCTACTCTTTTCTTTGAGGTGAGGAGGAGCTCATCCTGCTTTGAGGAACAGTCCTGTGGTTTCCCATCTATTGGAGCAATGTGATGGGATGATCTGCCTCTGGAGTTTAGTTTTCAGAGAGCAGGGCACATGTCCTGTGACACCAGTGCTGCTCTGAGGGCTGGATCCTATCTGCTTCTTGGCACTGGTTATCTCCCTTCCGAGGCAGTTATTTCTGTGGTGACAGTGGCAAAATGCAGGTAAGAGCTCACCTCAGCCACTTTCTGCCACAAGACTTGGGGAGAAGAAGGGGTTTGCCTTAATCCTTCTAGCTAAGTAAAATCATCTGCACTGGCAAATTCTCCAGGAGATGTACAGTTCACTGCTTGTCAGGCCAGGGTATTAAATTAAGCATTTTTCATCAGATAACGCATCTTCTGGTTCATGTAAAACGTCCAGCAAAGCACTATGCTCATAGTTCAGCCTGACTGAAAGCAAGCTGCTAATCCACGTCATTTTGGGGATGCACTGTAGTGGGGAGACCCCTGCTGCAGCCATATACGTGGGTGTGCTCCCTTGGGGACTTGTCCCCTCCCTGTGTCCCTCTACAAGGTTGGGTAGATGATGACGCAGGTCTGTGCAGAGCCTTTTCTTGCTGCATGGCCTTAGTTAGCTGCCTCCTGGTAGGTGTGAATGGTGGATGAGATTTGCAGCCCTGAGCTCCTGCTCCATCCAGAGCTTTGCTGTGGCTGCCAGCCCACGACAAAGTCCCAGCACTGCCAGCACTACCACTGCAGCCAAACTGGGAACAAAACATTACTGGACGTTGGACTAAGTAGCCTTTAATGGTCCCTTCCAACTCAAACAATTCTTGGATTCTATGATTTTATTTGCTGAAGCTTTATAGACTCAAATTATTCCAACCACTCCTAACAGGAGGCTGGAAATCATTCCCCAGGGTCAGCCTGTTTCCAAAGGGGCCTTTCTCCTGATAAACATCAGACAAGCAATTTCAGCTACACAAATCAGATATTTTGATGTTCTGGACATTTGAGGCCTGTTGGGGACAGAGTGCTGTTCTTCTGCACAACCACCTGGGCACAGGTAGTGGCTGTGCACCACAAGTAGCCTAACCCACCTCATTTTCCTTCAGCTAGGATGGAAAATGTCCATCCCCAAAGCCAGATCTGGGATCTGGAGGCAGCTCCACACCTCCCCAACACAATTAGCAAACTGAACATGAATTGCTTCATTAAAGCTGAACAACCCTGGGCAACAGCACCATTATAAAAGACCCAGGAAATCCTACAGCCAGGCAGAGCGGTGATGGTCCCCTCCCCCTGCAGAGCTTCCATCTTCGAACCCTGCTGACCTTCTGCTCACTTGCTCTCCAGCTCCTGCTGCTTCCCTGCCAGCTGAATGCCCTGTGTGATGCCATGCGGGCACCGGGCTCCGGTGCCTCCATCCCCACTGCAGGAGGCTGCCCATTTTCAAAGCCCAGCTTCCTGTGGCCAGCCCTGCCCATTTGTACAAAAGGCTTGGAGGAAACCAAAATGACAGGTGAACAATCCCACGAGTCTGTCGCCTGTCCAGATGGGAGGGCTGGGGCTTGGTAATGAGCAGCCTGGCTTGTCCTAGGCAGGCTGTGGGCGGGAGCCACAATTAGGCATACTGCTCCTTCTTGGTCTATGTACTGCAGATGAAAATGTGTATGTCTGTACCAAGTAATTCCCTACGTTGTTATGGTACTGCCATAATGCCATGCGTTTCCATGCGTTACCAAACGTTGACTGTTACATTTATAAGTAATGGTGTTTGTTTCCTCATTTAGATTGGAGTGCCCCATCAGTGTTCTCAGTCATTCCAAGATCTCCACCTTGGCTCTATCCCTCACCTCTCACCAGCACATCCACCCTCCTTCCTGCTGACTGGTGACTTCATTCTCTGCTGCTTGGGAAAGCCTTGCCCCAACTCATCTCTGGTTCCCAGTACCTTAAGCTCTTCTTAAAAGGTGACTTATTTGCTCAGCTGTGCCAGAGCTGGTACACATAAGAGGAGCTAAATATCATTTTCAAGTATCAGAGTCTCATATTTTAGAATCTAGAGGTTTTGTCTCAATAAAATGGGATTTAACCTG
Source organism: Lagopus muta (assembly GCF_023343835.1). Taxonomy (NCBI): domain Eukaryota; kingdom Metazoa; phylum Chordata; class Aves; order Galliformes; family Phasianidae; genus Lagopus; species Lagopus muta. The sequence continues at coordinate 322,010 of NC_064449.1, read as the reverse complement.
TTGCCTTCTTAACTGCTCTGGAAAGAAAATCAGGTTGAAACATCCAGATGTTTGGCAGAGGTTCCCTCCCTCTCCTTGCTCCATCTCTGCCAGCAGTGACATCCTGCTGCTTTGGTCCCTGTTAAATGTGTGTGGCTTTGCAGGCCAATGACTACTAATTGCAGAGCAAATCAACCTTCTTCAGAACATATGTTGCTACTATTAAGTATGCAAATATGTTATTATTTTCTGCGAAAAAAAATGAAAACAAAAGCACAGTTGGACTTGTATCATTGCCAAGAGATAAAAAGCCAATGTTTGAAAAATTGGCAGTATTTCCACAGCAGGACTTTTGTCACATAATGCTGTATCTACTGGGATTATTCTTTTAAAAAATTGGCACTGTGCTTAGAAAGCAGAGCCTCTAGCTTATGATTTTTCTCTTATCTGTTTTTCTGGCAGCTGCTTGAAGAAATCTCCTTGCCATTTCCAGACCAGAGACCTTTTGTTTTCATTCAGCAAAGTACCAGCTCTGTAAGCAGCAGATTTCTCCACTCAAAGTTTTTGGGACACCCATCGATCAATGCCAGGGGATTGAATTAAGAGGAGGGTGACTTGGAAAATAAACTCTTCATATTCAACTGACGAAGTGGGAAACATCCGCTGCTGGCCCATCTCCACCAGCTCTGATGGAGCTGCGCCAGTGCAGAGCTTGGCCTGGCGTCTTTCAAGTCATTATTCTTTCATTGGTTATTTGCTAGAGTCAATTGAAAGCTGGAGTTTTACATCTGCTTCCTCACGGACTTTCTCTTCTATTATCAACACACTTTGTTTTCATATTTGGCTTTCACAAAGCCTGGGTTGCAAACGCCCGCTTACAGGCAAACAGGTTTTTGGGGATGCTGAGGCACATCCACGTGCAGGTATACAGCAGGCTTGTCTTCCCAGAGTCACTCATCAGCAATGAAGGATTTTTATGTAGCTGGACAAACTTAAATGCAGAAAAATTTATCCTGAAGGAAAACAGTGCATGTGAAATATTTTTCTTTTTCTTTTTTTTTTTTTCCTTTTACTTTTTCAGTTTTAGTGAAGTCCAATATTTAATGGCAGAAATGAGTTGAAGAGATGCAAAGATTTGAAGCACCGTTTATCCTACTTTGAATTTAGATAACAATTGATGATTAATTAAATATAAACAAGTTAAGATTAAATTAACTGTGAATATGTCATTAATTGGGTAACATACAATTATCTTTCAGCACTCCATAGCTGCCAGCAGGTTGGAATCACAGTCTCAGCCTCTGTCACCTGAGCCATCATCCTCTTGATGGGAAGTGATGGGGCTGAGCGCTCAGCAATGGCTTTAAAAACTGATTATTGGGAAAAGCTACTGAATAGTAAGTAATTAAAAAACCTATCACACTGCATTTTTAATGCCTATCAGTAATTAAGGCTGTAGCTGAGTCCTTGATGGTTTCCAATTTTTTAAAAGCAGGAGGCAAGTTACAAACGCAGAATATTCTGTGGTGAAGCTACTGGAGTTTGTGTCCTAGATGTGCTTGGCTTCTAAGTCACACAAAGAAGAAAGCAACAGTGACGTAGGGTTCCAGGTGAAGGAGTTTTGCAGCATGCAGGTAAAGTTATTTGGCTGAGTTTGCGAAACGGGAGCATCAGACAGAGGGGACGAAATGTATATGGTTATTCTTCAAAATGGTTTTTTCTCAGGGTAACCTAAATTTCATGGATATGCTCCCCAACAGCATGGCAGGACAGTGTCCCAGCCCCATGCTGGGGAAGTTTGCCTAGCGCTTCTGCAAGAAGTGGGCACCAGAAGAGCCCTTGGTGGTCAGCAAGAAAGGGGGCCCAAAGCCCCTGATCCTCTGATAACAACAGCGGCTTGTAGGCACGATTGGGAAGGGCTTAGCTGTCCTTTGCAACAGGAGTGTGTTTGGCTGTAAATTTCTTCCAGCTGTGAAGTCAGAGAAAACACTGATAAGTGCTCCCTGCCCCCCTTCCTCTTGGTCCCCCCAGCTGGGAATGATACATTTACCAGAGTTAGCTCAGCGTACCAGTTCCCTGTTCCTCCACTTCTGGGGCATATGGAATATATTGTGGTCTGAGGGAAATATATCTTAAGAATTTCTCCTGCGTCTCTTCAGGAGCATTCCAGGGTGGATTACAGCAGGTGTCGCAAAACCAGTATATTCCCTCTTCTTTCCTTGTGTATTTAGAGCAGGCTGAGCCATAGTAAACTACACCCAGAGCCACAGCAGCCCTTCATATCAGGCTTCAAGAGTTTTTCTAGTACTTGGGTCTGGGTGAGACTAGCAATGGAAGCTCCAAAATAATGGAAGAAAGAGAGACTTTCCAACAGGGGAGTCAACAAGGAAATACAGATTTCTGCCTGGAAAAGTCTCCCTCTGCAAAGTGTCTGACCCTGGACAGTGATAAGCAGTATCCATAATATGATATTCAAACCTTGCTGTCTGAGGTGTAAAAACCTCATTACGCTTCTGCAAGTAAGGGCATGCTAGTAAGTGTGCATTACTGAAGGCCTTCAGTTCTCAAATTGTCCTCGTTCATGTCATAGTTTGTTTGAAGTCAGAAGTAATAATTTAGGTATTATCAACAACTATTTTTTGACCAAATGCAGTAAGGCCAAATCCTGCAGTGAGCCAGCACCTTCTGTTATGGCGCCCTTTACCAGAATCGTGCCCACAGGATAAATGCACTTAATTTTTTTCACCATTGCTAACAATTCACTGGATAAAAAGGGGGGGTGGAGCTGACAAACCAGCCAGGGCACATCCATTACGGGTAGCCAGAGCTCCAGCTGCCAGGCTGATGGGAACTCCTTGTGAGATAAAGATCTGTGCGTTGACCCATGAGGCTGGATTATCAACTATATGGAAAACCAGTGACCTCACCGTCTTCCAGGAAAAGGCGCCATGTATTGGAAATTATACAGAGAGGCTTGGGATGAAAATTGGGTAAGACAGATCATTTCTCCCACTGGAAGCTCTGGGATGTGCTGCAGAATAAGGGCAAGTGTTTCCAAAGTACTTTTGGCTGTGGAAGAGTTTTCTCCTGTGATGTTTTCATCACAGCACTGAGAAGGCCTTGATTTACTACCTTCAGAGCACGCAGGATACTGGAATTGCACTAGACTTCATGTCAACCCTTTGCAAAGGTAGAGCTTAAAACAAGAAATTTCTGCAGCTGGTGGATTTTCCTTCTGCCTCAGTACTTCCCTGCCAGGCAGGTACCTGCCTCTGCTTCACTGTTGTCATTTCAGTCCCAATGAAATCCCAATCCAGGTGCACCCTTTTGCAGGGCACTGATGTGCACCAAGAAGTGTAGCAAAATGGACACCAGTGGGACATCCTTGAATTAGCATACAGTTAGGTTTAGCCCATATCTTTCCTTTTATTTCTCCCCATAAGATACCTGAATGTGTTTCGAGCTTACAGATATCTGTCTGGGTTTTCTGGATATCTTGCTGGAGATAAAGTCTGCAGGCTCTGGGCCATCACATCACACCAAGATCACACTGGTCCTGGGCACAGCCAGACCTCAGGAAGGACAAGGGTCAGCCTACTGCCTCTCTGTGCAGGACCACGCACTTGCTGGGAAGCAGTAGATAATCCCCTGCCCTGTGCTTGCGTCAGAGGCAGAGATCCCAGCTTTCTCTGCAGATATACTGAGGCTTACCTGATGTCCTGGAAAACCGGACATCATCCCAGGGCATGTAGGTAAGATGTAGGCACAGAAACAGGGCCAGTTCTTTGCAGGAAAGATATATAGTTGGAAAAGTGCCTGAGCAAATCCTTCCCCGAAAGAGGCAGTAATCATGACTGGAAGGAAAGACTGTCACTTGTAACCCTGAGGTGTGTCCCAGTGTATACTGATTACAAAAATCTGGGAGCTCCTCTGGAGCCCCTTGCTGAGATGCTGGCTATGCCTAAGAGGAGCAATTCTTCTCAAGTAACTCCCTTTGCCTCTTAACTGTTTTCCACACTCCATCTGTAACCAGCAGAGAGTGATCAGTGCTTTCAAGCCAGTGCTGGGTGGGAAGAAAAATGTCCTGAGTAGCCCATTCCTTCCCTCTGCCTGCAGACATGACCTGGGAATGTTGATGGCCAAAGCTATGTGCATGACTCCCAACCAGCACCAGCTCTCATGAGTCCAGACATAGAATGGAGAATCTTCAAACTGGGTTATGTACAAATCCCTCTCACCCAGAGCTCTGTTAAAGTAAGAACATTTAAAAGCTGGGGAGGTGTTGAGTATCTCCAAACAGAAGAGATGTTGTAGAATGTAACAAAGTGCAACTGGATATCTCACACTTTGCCAGTGAGCCGTGCTTAATGGGTCAGGCAGCAGAGGTGTAGAGAAATCAATAGAGTTCTCTCATTGTGGAGATCTTCATAGATTCAGAAAACCTGTGGTGGTGCCTTTTTTCCTTCCACCTTCCCCTCTCCTCTCCTCTCCTCTCCTCTCCTCTCCTCTCCTCTCCTCTCCTCTCCTCTCCTCTCCTCTCCTCTCCTCTCCTCTCCTCTCCTCTCCTCTCCTCTCCTCTCCTCTCCTCTCCTCTCCTCTCCTCTCCTCTCCTCTCCTCTCCTCTCCTCCCCTCCCCTCCCCTCCCCTCCCCTCTCCTCTCCTCTCCTCTCCTCTCCTCTCCTCTCCTCTCCTCTCCTCTCCTCTCCTCTCCTCTCCTCTCCTCTTTTTATTTTTTTCTTTTATTTTTGATCATATTTCTATTTCTTTTACTTTTTTTCTTTTTTTTCCCCCTCTAAGATTTCTGTTCTGTTGAAAACTTTTCAGATTTAACCCTTGGGAAGGCTATGGTTTGAAGGGTAGTTGTGAGAGAGTTGAGGTCTACAAGGATGTAATGCATTTGGCATGATTTCTGCTGAGAAATATCTGTGAGAGTAGAAAATAGGAGCTGTGTACAATACACCAGGGAAGGAGCTGAGTCTCGCAGACAGGGCTGCAGGCTCCAGCTCTAACTCCAGCTTGACAATTGATAGAGAAAAATCTTGTGCCTGCCATATTACAGCAGTAACGAGGAACGCACGTTCTCTTCTGATCAAAAGTCTAAAACACAACGTGCTCTCCACTGCCCAGCCTCTGATCTGCAAATACATCACTGGCTTTTATCACTCATTTATTCTTTATCTGAGCGGAGCTGGTCTCAAGCGCTACAACCTGATTATCTCTGAGGAGGTTGCCAAAAGCATGTCAGGGATCGTTAAACGTATTAATAAAGGAAGCAGGAGGAATCAAGTGGCTGGAGTAGGAAATCAGAGGGAATTCCTGGCGGTGGTTGCTTCATGTGAAAGAGGAGGCCGTGGCTCATGTTTCCTAAGCCTCCTCAGGTTAGTGGCATAGTAAATGAAAATATCAGCCTGTGTTCTCTCCCTCCCATAACAACGTATTTGCATACATGCATATCAGCTAGAGGAATAAATAGCATTGGAAGTAGATTTCAAATCCCTACTTGGCCACCCTGAGAGCTTATATCAGCTCTTACTGTTTAGCTATGGCTTTGGGTTTGTTGGTGCTTCAGTGCAGAGCTAAGGGAAGAGTTGGTGTCTGTTTGGTTGGCAGAAAAATGACTGATGGCAGAGCTCTGTTTTGGGTTGACTTAGAAAATAAGCAACAATATTTTTTCATCCAAGAATCTTCTACTCAATTTGAAATGCATTTCAGTTTGCATTCAATAAATACTGGGAATCATTTTTCAGAGAAAATGGGAAGACATTTTTAATTAGGACTGGACTATATCTAAAGGCTGTCCTTTAAAATAGCAAAACAAATTATTTTGGTCTTCGCCGTTGTTGAGTTTACCAAATTATTTGTGTTTAGAAAAATGTACAACAGAATGGTTTGCTCTGACTGAATTTCCTCTTATTTTGCTTCCAAACATGACTGGCCAAAAAATGTCATTGAGCCTTAATCAAGATCAGATTAACCAAACCTACATAGCTACTGGCTTGTAGCTAGCATGCTATCAAAGGAGACCTTCTCCAGATAAAAAAATGGGGCTGTGATGTGAATTCCAGGTTTTCAGTAGTCATGTAACATCTTTCACAGGAATAGAATAAAACCACGATAAACATAAAGGCAAGAATTGCTTCTCAAACAAAGTCATTCTGAAGTAGTTGCAGTTTCTCCAAGATTGTGAGATGCATTGTCTCATTAAAGTGGACCCTTGTGCCTCTTTAGATCTAGATGGAAATCCCACTTGTCGTTCTTCAACGTGTCTCTTAGTTTTAATGGTGGTGTTTGCATTTCCCAGCAGTCCCGGTGCACATCTCAGCTGTGGCAGAAGGGCTATGAAGTGCCTGCTCCAGAAGTCTCTGTTTTATGAAGGGCTTTTCATGGTGTTTTTTTAAGGTCGAAGTTGATCCGCGAGGAGTAGGGCTTATAGAGCTTGGTTTCCTGTGTCTCAGTGTCTCGCGGTTGGATTATCACATGCCTAATAAGGTGTGAGCTCTGATTGAAACATTTCCTGAGGTTGGAGCCTTTCAAGTATTTCTTCTCTCCCATGTGCCCTTTCCAGCATCTAACAGCGCTGCTGAGCTCTGGCTGTGGCCCCTCTTCCAGCGAGGGCAGAAAGGTAGAATTTTATCCAGCTGCCTACAGACATCAAACCTAGCAAACTCCAAATGCTTTGTGGTCTTTTTCCATCCAAGTTGTTTGAAACAGAACTGTGAATTTCTGAAATTATTACTGGGGGGAGCTGAGTGACGCACAGGGTCGGTACAATTCCTTATGAATCACTGAAAAATTCAGTTTGGGGCTAAGATCAAACCTGGTCTGCTTCATCCCAGGGGGAAGCTGGACAGGAAAGCTTCTTTGTGGAGGAAAAACAGTGAAGGAGTTTCAGTTCTAATGGGATTTAACCCAACTTATGGTAAACTTGGACTACTGGGACCAGACAGGAGAGATGGAGCCCCACAAAGGCATCAGACCTACTTTGGGCCAAGAGTTACAAGCAGCACAGCTGCAGGGACTGCTCTGTTGGATGCCTGTTCCAGAGCCTGGAGGGATGGAGAAGGTCTGAGCAATGGAACATGAGATTCTCACTGTGTGTTTGTCCCACCGTAGCCTCATAAAACCACAGGCTTGGACAGGTGACATTCACCTCCCAATTGTTTAACAGCATGGAAATGAATGTTGACTTATTGATTACCTGGGTTCCAGCATGGGAACATGCTGGCCAACATATCCCAGTTCTGGTGTGGCCATGTCTTTATTGAAATAATGAATAATTTTCAAGTTATGGGTTTTTTGGGGTGTCTGCCAGTAGTGCATCATGTGGGGTTCAGTGCTTACCTCCAATTCTCTGCATTTTTTCCCCTGAAACAAACAACAAAAATATTCCTGCTACCATTTGGAAATCTTACTGTTTGCAAATAGGTTGCAGAAGTGTGGAGGGCTTGTTTTGCTTCTCATCTGGAGCAGCTGAGAGTGCTGGGCTGCTCCAGGGGTACCTGGTTCCTTGTCCCCAGGCCCAGTGGTGCAGGCAGGGAACCCGGCAGGCACGCCAGAGCGCTGTCAGCAGCTGCCAGCATTCTTGCGGGGACTGTGGCACCTTGTGTGTTTTGACAGGGGACAGGCTGTTCTCCCACTAATAGGCTGTTGAACACAGTGTTCGGGAGGAGAGGGTGGGAGGTTACAGACTCCAGGCACAACTAAAGGTTAGGGATTTGGTGCTGGCACAGCTCTGTGCCTGCATCCTAGAGACCTGGGGTGGAGAGATGCTGCTGGGCTGGCAGCAGGGAAGGAGAGGGCTGGCTTTTTGGGCTGCATGCCGTTGTACAGCTGTAGTTCAGGGACTCTATCCAAACCAGGAATGCTCACCTTGGCTGCTTGTTCAGGGTTTTCTCCAGGAGCAAGAGATCGCTTCCAGATTTTTGGTGAAAGATTATGCCCTAAATTTGTCTTTCCTGATGAGGAAAGGTAGGTGAGGAAGGAGGCCAGGCTGTTTGCTTATTTATGCACTGCTTCTACAGACCCTTCACTTCTGTGGCTCATGAGATAAACCAGAGAGGAAAAAATATTCACACTTGCAGGCTTAACTGCCCTGAAAATCCCAGACAAGTTGTCTGTGTGGCCTTTCCTGCACACAGAATGGGAGACACAGGATTTATTTGGGTGATCCAACAGCAGTGATGGGAGCAATGCATGCAAGGAAATGCACCCCAAGCACTTCTTCCTGCCCCTACTGAGGAAGGCACAGCTAGCCCAGGCTGCACACCACCCTGCAGGGAACCCCAGACCAAGGGACGCAGAACCAGCCCCATTAAGAAACTCAGCAGAAGGTGTTGTAGTTGTGTTGCCAAGCCAGTAAGGCCATTAAAATCCTTCTTAGGGGAGAGGCATTAGCAAGAATTGCCTTCAGGCTAAGGTAAATAATAATAATGAGGACAATTAATGATTCTGAAAATTTTATTAGCATAATTGATGCTGCTAATTCGTGTCTCCAGGTATCAGAGAGACAAGTGGTGAATTTTCTGAATGATACACACAAGGGGGATGGCAGTGAGGAGTGTGAAATGAAATGTACTTGCTAAAGAAAGCAAATGGAGCTGGCACAGGCATCAAGTGGAGCAAGGTAGGTGGCATAAATAATGCCATTATATCTCTTGTTCTCCTTATAGAGGGATTGCTCACTCTGCAATTAGTCTAGGTTGTTAGTGCTTTTGGTTGCTATATGAGCAGACAGACATAGAACTCTGTTGAGCAGAAAATAATAGTATCACTCCCTCCTATTGGGGGTAAAGAAGGAAATGAGGGAAGAAGTTAGTTTAGTCTAAGTAAGGAACAACTGCATGAGTTACATGAGTTAGAGAGCACGCTTCATAGGGTCCCAATGAAATCATCCAGCTCCTGGCTGGAGACTGCTCCTCAGGCTTGCAGCAGCTCTGCTGGGACAACTCTTCCCATGTGCAGGGACCACTGGAGCCACGAAGATCCCTGGGGTCCTCTGATGCCTTTGTTTTCATCATGCCTGGGCTGAGCGGTGCTGGTGCCAGCCTTTGCAAACAGGTCTAGCATGAGTGTGCAAACTGAATGCACAAAGGACACTGGGAATTTCTGGGTTGATTCTGCATTGGTGTGTTCATAGAATTATAGCCATTGATTACCGCAGACCTAAAAGATGTTAAGATTTCACTGGGCAGAACCAGTAATGACATGGTTATACCAGAGGAGTGAGGCTGTCGCCCTGCTTGCTGGACTGTCAAGGAAAAAGGGATCATCTATTTGACGTGGTGCCACTGCTTGCTCCTGGGAGCAGTGGTAGCTTAAACACATCTGAAAATAATGTGATTTTTGCTGTTGTTTTGATCTTGTTTTATTGTGAACTTCATCTGGCCAAAACCCCATTATGGAAACAACAGGTTGGATCAATGCAGAAGTATCTCCCAAACTCCCTCTGCTGGGAGTAAGGGCAGGCAGAAATCAATGAGGAGCTCACTGACCCTTGCAGCTGCCTGGCTGGAAGTAATCCCTGTAATGAGCTGCTCCACATCTCCTCTAGACGCATTACAGCACGGCCTGGGAGCTGGGTGCCCACAGAGGGCTCTGCTGCTGCAGATGCTCTAACAGCGTGTGGCTGGGCTAAGGACACACTCAAGCTGCCTTACTTACTTTGGAAAAGTGGTTTGTCTAAAATGCACTGGGACCAGGGATATCTGCAGGACAAAGCAGAACAGGAGGGCCAGGAAGGCAGTGGGCTGGAAGGACATTAGGTACAAGAAAAACAGCAAGCCAGGCTTGAAACTGCTGAAATATTGATTGCAATCTTCAAGCAAAGTATAACATACTCCTGCCCCCACTGTGCTGCATGTGTTTAATGTCTTGATCCTCCCTGTAACATCTGCTCTGTGCTCCCAGCTAACACATGGGGAAACTGAGGCACGTTGTGGTTCCTGAAAACCATGTGGAGCCTGATGCAAAGTGGCAAATGTAGCTAACGATCCTGCATCAAGGCCAACAACCAGACTGCTGATAAATCTGGTGCGGCCCCACATGGAAAAGGCAGCGTCTTCCTATTCCCAGTGTAGCTCATGCACCTAAGGAATGTGTTGTATGAGGATCTTTACTGCTGTAGCACCTGCTACAGCCCACAGAGAGAGACAAACTCCACTTGAGAGTGCCTAAAGCCCTGTATAGGCTCAAGGCCCTCTCTTTCTCACCATCACAAGGGGATCACAAAGCTTTGGAGTCCTACAAGCACCAGGAAGGATAGCTCTGTTTGCGTCCCTTTAAAAAAGGAGCAATTCAGCATTTTGAAGTTTTTGCACAGGAAAAAAAAAAGAAAGAAGGGGATTGCTACCTTCCTGCAAAGCTCAGGGCCTACTGGTTCCGTGCTTTCCCAGTAGAGGATGCTAATGGAGCTGAGGGACACATGATGCCTACCCTGGTCCTGCAAGGTCTCCTGCATCATCACCAGCCTGCTGTGATGGGACCAGGGCACACCAGGCCCTGGCCCCATCACAGTTGTGTTGGGGTGGTCAGTAGGTCTGCAGCCACGTGAGCAGCTTAGAAAACTCCCCACCAAGCTGGAGCACTCTGCTGGTGTCTCTCACCCACCCAGGAGTCCAAAACAACGCCATGACTCACTCCTTTTCCACAGGCAGTGTTGCCAGCTCTTGAAATACTCAATGTTTTTCTTAGAGCCCTGGCTCCTGAAGCCTTGTAATTACTTGAGCTTCCATTTACTTTAAATAAAGCTTGTTTCTAACACTCATATTTTCAGAGAATAGCCAGAAAATGTGACCTCTTGTGAGCTCAGAAGCCACATAAAGAAAACCTTACCTTTAGATTTTGTATTTCAATTTTTCTCTTCCCTTCAAGTCGTGGTTTTTGCAATCTGCTCTTGCAGATCAGGGTTGTTGGAACTCTACTCCTTGAGTCTTGCAGTGTTGCAAATGATCTTGAATTTGTGCCTTGAGTGTGTTGACATCTCAAGTTCACCAACTTCAAGAACTTACTATGGATATTTTCTGTTTGCTGACATGTAGTTTCGGGCAGATAGCAGCAAATGTAAATAGAAAGGTTGCCATTCCCAGCTTGCACAGCAGCCATTTGCTGGTAGGACTTCTCTTTCCATGAGCATGTCTCAGATCCAACCTCTGCTTTGAATTCTGGAAGTTCAAACCCCAGGTTTTTGCTGGTCAGGTTTAATTGTCTCCCAGAAGAGCCCAGCTTCTTTCCAAGCTCCGTTCTGCTGAATGATGCTGCATTGCCTATACTCAGGGAAACCACAGTCCCGCAACAAATTCTGTGTTCCCAGATTCAAAACCCCTTGCTGCACCATTTCAGCATTTTTCCCCACTCTTCAGTTCCACATAGCACGGCTGAAGGTGCTGCTTCTTCCTTCCCACCCAGAGGTGCAATGACTTCTCTGTTGACCATTAGGTGTGACAATCATTTGATGCTGCTGTGACAGGACATGCCACGGAGAAGCAGTGATACCTGGTGATGAGTAAGGAACTCTGGTGGTCCCACCCATGTTAAAGCCCTGGGAACTGTGCAGGATGAAGATGCAATAAAATGATCCAATCCTGGGCAGAGCTCCAGCTGAAGCTGCTGCTTTATGGGACAGCAGATGTTGCAGCCATGATACAAAGGCGCAGCAAAGGCTGCAGCAGCTAAGGAACACCTTTGTGTTTTCCTTGCACTGTTCACAAGCATGGAAAATTTGCCTTCTGTCCTCAGACTCCCAGATGGCAGCCAGAGTGTGTGGTAATCCCAGGGAATTACCTTTTGAAGTAATCCTCTTACTTTAACAACAAGCACTGGTGATATCCAGCAAGGAGCACATGATTGGAAGTACGCGTAATGCAGAGACATTCCAAAACACATACTTTCTGGAGGGTGGGTTGCTAGCATTTTTAGCAACATCAATCAATGCCAAAATCACACGTTCACATCAAGACCTACAAAATATGGAAAAGTTTAAATAATCCTTGGAAGCCATCCAGCAGTTGGTCACTCAGCTTGCATGAATAGCACGGTAACAGCTCCATAATAGAAGCAGTGAGATCTGGCCCGTTGGTTTTCCAGTCTGATTTTCCCATTCCAAATGGAGGGGAAGTGGCAGAACTGCTTTGTCTCCTGGCTGGAGAAGCTTGGCTGTGAGGACCTCAGCTTTCAGGAACAGGCAGTAATGTGAGTTTTCTCCACCTGGGGTTCCTCTTGGCTTCAATCTTCTTTATATTCCCCACTACATACACCTCTATTACATAACCAAGGAGCTGCTTGCTTTCTGCTGCAGGGGATTCTCCCCTGCTTCTGTTGCAGACCTGATTGCTGTGCAGGAGTAACCGTGGAGATCCAGAGAACCCACATGTTTCTTTAATCCAGTCCTCTTGCACCCACGCTGGCACCTGAAGTTTTCCTTTGTTGAGGCGATAGGGCAGAGGAAGAGCAGCATTGCATTGCTTCACTTTCTGAGTGGGAGCAGCCAGTGGAGAGCAGGACTGAGGGATCACCACAGTAAGCTGATGCTCACATCTCCAGAGGAAAACAGTCAGAGATTTCTTGCTTCTGTTTTCCCCAGCAGCACCCTTGAGCAGAATCCCATTTGCCACAGCTAAAAGAATGATGAAGAAATAGACTCAGGAGGTTGTGTTTCCCAACCAACTTAGGAGTGAAACATCTCTGGGAAGGAAGGGAAAGGATGGATGGGAGCAGAAATCACAGCCCAAGGGTGGGTTCCTGTGCTATGAAGTGCAGTGGGCAACCTTTGGCTCAACAAATCCTTGGCATCCAGACATCTTCAGGCTGACATCTGTGTGTGTCCCACTGATTATACCAAGCACCAAGACACACACACGCCTTCCACTGATGTATAATGTTAACATATCTTTTTCCTTGATGCTGGGAAAAAAGTGAAGCAATTCAATACCAATATGCATTCACTGACCTGCCATTCAACCTGGAGAATTCAAGCACCTTTCACTTGTCTTTTTTTTTTTTTTTTTTAATGTGGTTTTAAATGTTTTTTAGAAGTATCTGTTTATTACAGCTCAATAAAGTTTTATTTTGCGAAAAACCATGATTGGTTTCCTCTGCTTTAAACAACAAACAGCCAGCCTCTCTGGCTAGCACCTCCTCCCTGATTCATAAAAACGTGTTAACAATTCATTTAAAATTCATATACAAGCCAGGCACAGTTTATTCATGAAGTTACACAAATTAATACAAAGCAGCACACTGCCTGGTCCTGGCATGGAGTCAAAGCATGCTCTGACAGCCTCCCTCTGCTGAACAATGTCCGTGTGTGCTCCAGGGCTGCCTTTACCGAACCGCAGTGCTGGGCAGCAGCAGTGCAGACTTTGGGTTGTGCAAGGCTGGTTGTGCATTCCACTGTTATCCATCTTCTGCCATCAGCTGTTCTCTTCCACGTGTAGCCACGGTGATGCATACGTTTTTCCTCTCTGGAGTGCTGTGAACTGGTGTGTTATGGCCAAGGATGCTTGCATGCACTGTTAGTCTGGTGGAAGGAAAGGAGTGCTCCAAGGGAAGGCCTTCTGCTCACAGGGCTCTTCATCTTCAGGCGCAGACAAAATGTCCCGCAGAGTATGTAGGTATGTTTATAGTTGTAACAAATGTGGCATGTGTATAGTTGTACATTGTGTGGAGCAAGATGGTAATGGCAGAATTGATTTATCTGTCCCTGTGTCTAGAAAAGCAGCCACACCAGATCCTGCTGCCTGCTTCCCACCAGCCTGACTCGCAGAAGCACATCCAGGCCCTCGGTGCCCTGGGGAGCTGTTTCCCCAGGGGACTTTTCAGCTCCATCTCAGGCCCCTTGTCTTTGTCTCCAGTGTCACCCTTCCAGGGTAAGAACTGCAGAAGGAGCAGGTGAAGCTGGTGACCTTGAGCATAATGCTGCTGCTGCTAATGACTCTAAATTTGCCCCATCACCACCTCTTCTCATGGCCTGGGAGCCACCTGTAGGGAGAGCCTTGTGTCTGACTTCCTTCTCTCATTGAGCTGTATTGTGGGTGGGTTTCAGTCCCTGCCTCTGGGATGAATGTTGGACATAAGTTTGTCTCCTGCCCTGCCTTTGGGATGGACCGAGCCTCTGCTGCAGGCAGCCTGACTCCATTGTTATCTTCTAAGTTGCCCTCTTGCAGATACAGATGAGCTGTGTCTCCAGCCCTCTCTCATCTTCCACACTGGATGGCCTCTGGACATGGCTCATCACTTCCTTGTTGGACTCTCCATAGCCTTTCTGTGCTTAGAAACCTGCAGGACAGCACACAACTGCTGAGAATGCTTCCTGCACTGGGATACCCCTTAGCCCTGTTAACTCCAGGTTATGCCGTGCTGTAGGCTGGCCAGGTGGGGCAGGGAGTTTTTTGTATTTTGGAGTACACAGTTCTGAAATGTCTTCTTCCAATGGGCAATGTCTCAGATTCACATGAAGAAAGTCTTTGCAACAGAGGAGAAAAATAAAACTGTGATGTTGCATTATCTCCTCAGGAAGCATTGATTTTGGCTGGTTGGAGCATTCAGGTCAAGCAGGCAAAAAAAAAGAAAAAAAAAGAAAAAAAAAGAAGAAAATGGTTTCAGAAGAGCTGAAACTTTTGCAAAATAAATTTTGTGTTTGAGTTGCTGAGATCTGACTGTACAAGATGCTGGCAAACAGATATTTCCAACCAATCAAGAAATTCCTTCTACTGAAGGTGCGCGCAATTACTCATCCTTTAATTTGATTACTTTTCAGCTGGCCAAACTGAATGCTGCCCCTTTCCAAAAGTGCCAGCATAAAACTCAGAGGGCCGTGCAGCCTTTTGTGCTCAGCACACACAAAATGTGGCTGGGCTCACACTCATCCATCCCTGTGATGTTGCCAAACTTGTGCAGAGAGTTCTCTGTGATCTTAGGTTTGGGTGACACCATCAGCTGAAGCTTTTCTGGAATGATGCAGTGAGAGCACTGCAGCTCCTTGCTGTCAGCTGCCCCTTCACAAGGGCTGGATTCATGCAATTCTAACAGCAATGAAATTAATTTAAAGGTGAATGTTTTCACTGGTGTTAAGGGATAGGTTTTCTTTGGTAACAGCCAGTAAGGCTCTGCAGATCTGCAGTCTTAACTAACTTGTAACAACTGATTTTATGCACTGAGTAAGCATGCATCTTTGTTTAAACACATATTCACCTCCATTCTTTCTTTTTCCTTTCTTCCAAAAAGAAAGAAGTCAAATCAGACAATGGTGACAGGCTGCCAGCAAGGTGCTAGAGGAGCTGTGCCTGGTTTGTCAGGAGGGAGGGCAGAGTGGGGTGACTGTCACACCAGGATGTATTGATTGTTCTCCATAAAGGAACCTGGTAGCAGCAGCAAGACAAGTGTGAGGCCAGGTGGGACCTGAGAAAACAGCCCTCACTCCCACCACCCATGCTCCTTGGAGCAGGGAGCACTCAAGTCCATGGAGAAAAGTGCAAGTGTGGCTTGATGTTATCAATAAATCGTCAGCCTGGATTTCCCTGTATCGCCAAGGGTCAGTGGCTCCTGTGCAGAGCTGCTTCCCCTGGGGACTGTGGGGCAGCCAGTGAGCAGCATGCTGTACATGCAGTACGGCCCCTGAGCAGCACATCGCCTGTCCTGCCTCTTTCTCAGCGACCTTAGAGGTTTGTGACTGACAACATCAGATGTCCCACACTCTTGCTCCTTGCTTCTCTGCTTGCTTCCTATCTAAACTCTCTCCTGCCTCCAGCAGCTGAGTTCCATCACACTGGGGAGGTCTGGTGGCCCATAACCTCATAACCCACAGCTCCCAGAGCACATCAGGTGGGTCACAAAATGCTGCAGCAATATTTTCGCCCTAAGCTCTGAGTCTTCTTCCCCAGCCTCTCTAAATCCCACTGAGATGCTGTTTCACTCTGTGCTTTCTCCAGGGCTACCAACAGGAGCTGACAAACGCCTTCCCAAGGTGCCTGCTCTTGCCGGCAGCAAAAAACATGTGGAGTTCGGTCCTAACTTGATTTGAATCAGCTGCACTCCCAAGGGAAATGCTGGGCAGTGGCACCAAGCTCTCTGGTGATTCTGGACATGGCAGGACCTGACATATCTCACCTGTGGGAGAGGAGATGTTTCATCAGCAAAGAGCGGTTGGAGGCTCAGTCTAGCTGCTTGCGGTCTTTTGGGAGCTGCTGACACCTCCCCTTCCCCCCTCCCACGATCCCCTGGGGCTCTGGAGCACTGTTCTGAGCTCCTGATTGCAGCTGTGCTCTCCCAGCTGTCCCACGGGTCCCCTCATGCCTGTGGTCCATAAGGGTTCCATAGCTACAGCTTGAGAGCAGTGCAGTGTTGGATGACACACCGAAGGTTATACCTCTGCTTTGCCATGTTGTTCCCTGGCTGATGACATATATGTGATGCCTTTTTAGCAGCATCTGTAGCCAAAAAAACCCCACACACAACAAAACCAGTAGTTATTTTTGGTATTATATTGATGACAACTCACTTTATGGGTTTATTACAAAGTCTGCTTGCAGTGTCAATCTCAGTAGCTGGGAGCTGTATTTGCTAAGGTTGGACAAGAATGTATTTTCTTTCTCTTACAGCAAAGAGACTGAGAAATACTGTGGTGATGGAGCAGAGACCTAACTGCCAAAGCTGGTACGAGTCCAGAACTGCACTCCAAGGTGAGCAATGATGTGCTGTGTCTCTTAGCTGACTTATGGGCAGCTAAAGTTTACTGCTTAATTGTGAACCATGTGTTTCTTAGAGCCAATGGAGCGATGCTGTTGGATCTCTCCCCCTGCAGATGCAGATCTTCTGTCTGATGGCAAAAGTTGGCCACACAGCCGGCCGAGATGAGACACTTCTCTGCAGATGGTTAAGCTTAAGCAAAATGCATCTATGCTACATTCTTTGTTGAATTAAATCCCAATCATTTTGGGAAGCTATTGCTTAAAGGAAAAAGTAGATCACATTTCATTAGACGATGCCTGAGATGAGAAACCGGAGCTGGTTTTATAGAAAACAAGGCTAACCTTCTCCCAGTGTGTATTCTTCTCCTGCAGAAGGTGGGAGAGGAATCCTGCAGCTGAGAGCAGTCCCTAATGGAGACAGGGAGCGAGTGTGAAGGCAGAGCACAGCAGGGCAGTCACTCCCATCCCAGCAGCACCGAGAGCTGCTGTTGTTCCTCTGGGGCTGAGAGCCACAGGTGGACCCTATAGGAGAGGCTACGAGCACAGAGATAATGGTGACCTGCAGGGTGAACACTGTGTCTGCTGGGTGCTAGCTGAGCATGCACGGTTGGCGTGTGCTTTTCTTTTTTTTCAGAGGCAGTCTATTGTAGGCTTAGGACTGGGACAGAAACAGAAAAAACATTGAGAGATTAGGTAAGTATCCCTGCAGGGTGAGCAAAGAAAAGAGGACAAATGCAGGTAAGAGTACAGCCGTGGCTGTGCAGAAAATGAGTCTATGACTTGCTAGAAAAAGAGCTGGTTTTTCTCCGATCCCATCCTGACTCAGGAGCAAGCCAGAATCCTACAGCTTCTACACAGTCCATTCCAAAAGGAAAAAGCCTTTTACAGAAGTTGACAAATCCTGCTTTCGTAGAAAAGTTGATTTGTTTTGAATTGAACATAGAAAATGAATGTCAAGGAAAAGTCATTTCGAAGCAAGCAAGTCCATCCTTTTCGTTGGGGAAAATGTCAAAAGGGCACGTTGACATTTGCATTTTTTTTTCACTCTCCACTTTGTTCCTGAACAAAAATTTGCCAAAGCCAACAGGGTGTCATTTTCTGATGGAAATCTGTTTTGACAAAAATTTTCCAACCAGCTTCATGAGCTATGCACAAACATTTCCGCTCTCGATTCCAGCCTGGATTTGGCAGGAGGGGGGGGGGCTGACGGTTGGAGAGGGGCTCTGCTTTTTGGTACCCACTGGTGATGTATCACCGTGCCCCAAGACCCACTGCTGTCAGAAACATCGCTGCTTCTGATGCTCTGGGCCCAAGGCTCACCCCATTTGACTGGCTGGCTAGCCTGGATGAAATTCCAAAAACCCCCTTAGTGGGAAATGCTCACATGTGAGTTGAATTATAGCTTGATAGTTGTTAATTTGAAGTTAGGTTCCATTTAGACTCCAAATGGAATGGAATGGAATGCAAATATGTTTTTCCTGTGCAAACCTATTACTACTACTAGCAATACTGGGTGTCTTGGTGTGTGTGCTGTGCCTGGGATGGGTTCAGAAACACACCTAGGCTTCACACCAGCTGTAGCCCATTGGCATCTCCCACCTGGCAACATGGGCTGGAACACTGCTGGGAACAAAGTCAGCAGAAGTTTTCCTTCAACTGGGTTGACCATTCAGGTCAGTTGCAGGTGGTGTGTGAGGGGCTGTTCTGCCATACTGCAGGGATTTCTTATACTTTGGGTATGTTTTCTTTAGGTTGGAGTTCATGGATTGCAGTAGAGATATGAAACAAGGGCATCTTCTGGCTCTGGCTGACGGGATAGTGAGTGTCAGCTACAGCTGTTCCCATGCTTCTTTTGCCATCCTTGGCACAAAACTGGCACCTCTGGAGGTGGCTGAGAAGGGGGCAAGACTCTTCTTGAGGAGACTCCTCACTGCAGGGAGACTAAACGTTATCTTAGATTAGATGTCACTTTCACTTTTCTGAGTTCAGTGGGATTAATTCCACTCCATCTCGTGGAAGCATTACAGAGAATACAGGGTGGCCTGTGGAGTTCTCTCTTCCTTGGTGGAGACACCAAGGCATGCGTTGGTGAAGTATTTGGGGAACAGATCCACACAACCCTTCACTTCTGGCTGACATCGTCAACTTGTCTTGGAGGGAATGTCCTGGTTGACTGCAGGCTACAGATCTCAGCCAGGTCCTACCTGCTGACAAGGCGCTGCTGAGATATGCGACAACTGCAGATGGCTATCAGCTCTTAGAGAATGCCTGTCTGTGCTCTCCTGTCCCCTCATTTACTGAGTGGCACCAGGAGAAAGTGACAGCTGGAGCACCACCTGACCAGACAAGAAAAACAGCAGCAAAAATGCAAGGGGAAACTTTAGGAGTTCTTTCTTGGTTTCTTCTATGACCAGCTCACGCATGCCTAGTTGTGATGGAACACCATCCCCACATTGGCTCAGCTGTTCCTTGGCCCAAAACTGGATATATGAATATCATCTTACAGAGCACAGCTGCTTCGCCCCCATCTATTCACCTTGCTTTAAAGATGTGCCTGAGATCAGCTGAGCCATGGCAATGCTTGCAGCAATCCGCGAGGTCTAGCAGCTCATCTCTCTACATTACTTGAAACCAGCATTTGTGAAGGAAGAGGTTTGAGTCTCTCCTGCTCCCCTGTAGGATGGTGGAGAGAACCACCAACCTGTGGGCAGATGCAAGGGCCTCAGCCACGCTGGCTGCCCAGCACCTATCCTTGCAGAGAGCCCAGCTTGTGCATCAGCTCAGCACAAAAGGGGCTTAGGACAAAACGTAAGCACAAGGCATTGGATCTTACTGGTGGGGGCGGGTGGGTGGAAAGCCACAGAGGCAATAAAATTAATTTCCTTCTCTAATATATACAAGACTTTCTCCAGGAGAATTATGACCCAAGCTGATCAAAGTCTGTAAGTGGTACTTATGCTATCAGTTTCACCCCCTTAATGCCCTCCTGTCAAAACAAAATCCCTTCGAAAGGCTTTGAGGAAAATCACATGAGCATAATGGCTTTCAAAAAAAGGGCCCTAAGTACTCAGTAACATATACAGAGAAGACTATTAGATCGGCTGGTGTAATTGTACTTATATTCAAACATAAACATTCTTATATGAGCAAGTTACTGCTTACCCACAGAGCAGAGCGTAAGCTGCAAATGCTTCAGTTATCAGCAGAGAGAGGAGGGGCTGGCAGCAGTGGGAACTTTGCCCTAAGACAGGATGGTGAATTTGGGCAGAATTAGATAAAAGGGGAAGGGAAGGAGTGGTGGAAATGATGGGGCTTATTAAAAACCGTTTGGAGATGTACACAGAGAGTGTATATATATATGTGTGTGTATATTTCTTTGGAGGGGGGCAGGTGTCATAACTGCAGTGCCATGCTGCTCGCAGGTAGGAGTTGGACACATCAGATTATCTGATCCTTTATCTGTATTTGTTCCAATATGTCCTCTGTGGACTTAGTGCTACTCTGACAGCTCTGGGAACCACTGTTCTCCGTGTGTTCCCAGGATGGGGGCACAAGGTGGTGCTGCGAGGTGATGAGGTGCAGCCCAACCAGACCCCCAGCCAGTGGTGCAAGAAGGTTGATGCCTGGGGCACCCACTGCCTACTGGTACTGGGAGCAGGCTGCAGAGCCATGGGAATGACCAGCCCACCTGTATCTTTGCACAAAATAGACCTGAGGATTTACTGATACACCTGCAGGGATACAGTCTCAGTACCTGCTCTGTGTGCAGCTCCCACTGTATGTTCTGCCTTTTTGCTTTACTGTTTGGGAGTGCTTCAGCTCCTCAGACCCCCTTTGCTAGTATCAGCAATGCTTCAAGGGTGTTCCAGAGCTGGGGAAGTCTGAAGAGCATCAGTGGCTCAGGGTGAGTCTGGAGAGTAGGGACAGTGTTTGAGCAGATGTGATATTAGAGCAGCACAGCTGAGCGCCATTGGTGACGTGGGCATTTCTGGGTGGAACAGCTCCTTCGAGGGGCAGTGCCACGTGCTTCACCCTGCACAAACCGACAGCAGGCACTGAGAGCAGCTCCCATTCCTTCAGTCCCTCTTCTCTCCTCCAGTTTGCAGTTTGCTTCCCCTGACAAGCAGAGCCCAGAAGTTATTTCTTTGGAGTCTCCTTTCTCTTTCCCAGGGTTTCCACCCTCTTTGTGCCCCAAGCACCATTCATTCTCATTGCCATGTTGCTTTATTTATTTATTTGTTTGTTTGTTTGTTTATTTATTTATTTATTTTCACAAAAGCCTGAAATATTTCAAAAGCTTTCTTAGAAAGACAAAATGATACCAATAAAACCATACGTTTTCTATTACTCTTTTTCTGGTGAGTTGAAAACAAATCTTCCCTGGCCATCCCTCTTGCGCTACAGCAGAGACAAAGTCTGCTGGAGTCAATGAAAAGATGTCCATAGATCAGGCTAGTCCAGATTCCTAACATCTTATGGAGGTATTTCCCTATCTGTCCCTCCTTCCTGGACTTACTGTCTTGCTCTCCCTTTGGAGGAAATTCCTTTTCTGGTGATAACCATGTCTCTAGCTCATATTTCCTCTTTCTTGTTGACAGTTTTAAACCAATAGATTTATGAACTTTGAAGTAATAGAAATATTTAAGGCATACCTACTCTCCCTTATCTAGAACAGGCTGGGATTATTATTCTTCTGGACACCGCACTTGTAAAGGGAGACATTTGCCTTTCAACCCATCTTCTGGACAGCCAACCCCACTTTGCTTAATGAGGACTCTGCTAACCTCTGGCTGTAGATGTACAGCACAAAGCATTACCACCAGTCTCATCCCAGTGCTGTTGTACTGAATTTTATCCCAGGCAAGGTGAACCAGCATTCGGGGTGGCCACGGCAGTGCCCAAGTGATTACAGTGTGCTTAGGGAGTGGGTGAGGGAGATGGGATTGGTGAAGTGCTGAGCTTTGGAGCAATGTGATTCAAAGGTCTTTTCCTTGGGGGTACCCAGATCTCTGCCCCCTCCATGTGGTATGCTCTAGCCTGGGAGAATTAGACTCTTCACAGGTTTTATTTGTTAGTTGAGAAGGTTTCTGTCTCTTCAAACTCCACGGGGCTTTTGTCATACCAAGAAAACAAAGCTTTCAGTTGGGAGATGCCATGCTGCCTCCAAACTCCAGCTGTTTCCCAAGCTTCATGCTGAGGCATTACCTATGTTATGATGGGCAGAGAGGGGTTAGTGGGACTGGAATTGCCCCAGAACAAAACCCCGCAGCCAAAGAGTGGGATCCAGGAGTCCTGGCTGTGACCTCATGGTTGAGCCATTGAGCACAGTACATCAACCCATTGAAAACG